>NW_025781274.1:12500-15000 GCF_021130785.1 Homalodisca vitripennis | reverse complement strand
GTTTTTTTTTTTTAAAGGAGGGGTTTTTTTTAAAAAAAAATTTTTTAAAAAAATTTTTAAAATTTTTTTTTAGGTTCCCTTTTTTTTTTTTTTTTTAAAACCAAAAAAAAATTTTTTTTAAAAAAAATTTTTTTTAAAAAAGGGGAAAAAATTTTGGGGGGGGGGGAAAAAAAAAAAAAAAAAAAAATTTTCCCCTTTAAAAAAAAAAAAGGGGGGGGAAAATTTTTAAAAAATTTTTTTAAAAATTTTAAAAAAAAATTTGGGTTTTAAATTTTAAAAAAATTTTTTTAAAAAAAAAAAAAATTTTCCCAAAAAAAAAAGGGTTTTAAAAAAAAAAAAAAAAAATTTTTTTTAAATTTTTTAAAAAAACCCTTTTTTTTGGGGAAAAAAAACCCACAAAAAAAAACCCTTTTTTTTTTTAAAAAAAGGGGGGGCCCCAAAAATTTTTTTGGGTTTAAAAAAAATTTTAAAATTTTTAAAATTTTTTTTAAAAATTTTTTTTTTTAAAAAAAAATTTTTTTTTTTTTTTTGGGGGGGGGAAAAAAAAATTTTTTGGGGGGGTTTTTTTAAAAAAAAAATTTTTTTTTTTTTGGGAAATTTTAAAAATTTTTTTCCCCAAAAAAATTTAAAAAAAAAAAAAAAATTTTTTTTAAATTTTAAATTTTTTTTTTTTTTTTTAAAAAAGGGATTAAAAAAAGGGGGAAAAATTTTTAAATTTTTTTTTTTTTTTTTTGGGAAAATTTTTTTTTTTTTTTTTTTTAAAAAAATTTTAAAAAAAATTTTTTTTTTTTTGGGGGTTTTTTTTTTAAAAAAAAAAAAAAAAAAAAAAATTTTTTTTTTTTAAAAAAAAGGGGAATTTTTTTTTAAAAAAAAAGGGGCGGGTTTAAAAAAAAAAACCCAAAAATTTAAAAATTTTTAAAAAAATTTTTTAGAAAAAAAAAAAAAAATTTTTTAAAAAAAAAAAATTTTTTAAAGGGTTTTTTTTTTTTTTTTGGGGGGAAAAAAAATTTAAAAAAATTTTCCCCCCAAAAACCCCTTTTTTAAACCCGGGGAAAATTAAAAAAAAATTTTTTTTTTTTTCCCCAAAAAAAAAAAAATTTTAAAAAACCTTTTGTTTTTTCCCTTTTCCCCCCCCGGGAAAAATTTTTTTTAAAAAAAGGGCCCTTTTTCCTTTTTTTTTTTTTTTCCCCAAAAAATTTTAAAAAAAAAAGGGGGGGTTTTTTTTTTTTTTTTTAAAAATTTTAAAAAAGGGGTTTTTTTTAAATTTTTTTCCCTTTTTTTTTAAAAAAACCCTTTTTTAAAAAAATTGGAAATTTTTCTTTTAAAAAATTTTTAAAAATTTTTATTTTTTTTTTTCCCTTAATTTTTTTTTTTTTTTTTTTTTTAAAAAAATTTTTTTTGGGTTTTTTTTGGTTTTTTTTGGGGGGGTTTTTTTTTAAAAAGGGGGTTTTCCCCTTTTGGGGGTTAAAAAAAATTTTAAAAATTTTTTTTTAAAAATTTTTTTTTAAAAAAAAAAAAAGGGGGCCCAATTTTAAATTTTTTTTTTAAAAAAAAATTTTTTCCCGGAAATGGGAAAAATTTTTTTTTTTAAAAAAAAAAATTTTTTTAAAAAAAAAAACCCTTTTTTTAAAAAAAAAAGGGGTTTTTTTTTAAAAAATTTTAAAAACAAAAAAAAAAAAATTTTTAAAAAAAAATTTTTTGGGGGGGTTCCAAAAGGGGGGGAAAAAAATTTTTTTTTAAAACCCCAAAAAAAAAAATTTTTAAAAAAAATTTTTTATTTTTTTTTTTAATTTTTTAATTTTTTTTGGTTTTTTTTTTTAAAAAAATTTGGTTATTTTAAAATTTTTTAAAAAAAAAAAAAAAAAATTTTTTTTTTTTTTTTGGGGGGGCCCCTTTTTTGGGGGTTTTTTTTTTTAAAAAATTTTCCTTTTTTTTTTTTTAAAAAAAATTTTTGGGGAAAAAAGGGGAAAAAAAATTTTTTTGGGGGAAAAAAAATTTTCCCTTTTTTTTTTAAAAGGCCCCCCAAAAAAGGGGGGGGGGGGGAAAATTTTTTTTTTTTTAAAAAAAAATTTTTTTTTGGGGGCCCAAAATTTTTTTTAAAGTAAAAATTTTTTTTTTTTTTAAAAAAAAAAAAAATTTTTTTAAATTTTTTTTTTTAAAAAAAAAGGGGGGGGGGCCCCTTTTTTTTTTTTCCCCCAAAAATTTTTTTAAAAAAAATTTTTTTTTTAAAAAAAACAAAGGGGTTTTTTTTTTTTTTGGGGGGAAAAAAATTTTTTTTTTTTTTAAAAATTTTTTTTTTTTTTTTTTTGGGGGGGGCCCCTTTTTTAAAAAAAAAAAATTTTAAAAAAAAAAAATTTTTTTTGGGGGGTTTTAAAAAATTTTTGGAAAAATTGGAAATTTTTTTTTTTTTTTTAAAAAAATTTTTTTTTTTAAAAAAAAAAAAAAAAAAATTTAAAAAAATTTTTTTTTTTTTTGGGGGAAAAAAAAATTTTTTTTTAAA
>NW_025781274.1:0-7500 GCF_021130785.1 Homalodisca vitripennis | reverse complement strand
TTTAAAAAAAAAAAAAAGTTTTAAAAAAAAAAAATTTTTAATTTTTAAAATTTAATTTTTCCCTTTTTTTTAAAAATTTTTTTCCCCCCAAAAAATTTTTTTTTTTTTAAAATTTTAATTTTTTTTTCCTTTTTAAAAGGGCCCCTTTTTAAACCCCAAAATTAATTTTAAATTTTTTTAATTTTTTTATTTTTTAAATTAAAAACAAATTTTTTTTTTAAAAAAAATTTTTTTAAAAAAAAAAAATTTTTTTAAAATTTTTTTTTAAAAAATTTTAAAAAAAATTTCCTTTAAAAAATTTTTTTAAAAAAAAAAAAATTTTTTTTTAAAAAAAAAAAACCCAAAAAAGGCCCCCTTTTTTTTTTTTTGGGGAAAAAAAAAAAAAAAATTTTTAAAAAAAATTTTTTCCCCCCCCCAAAAAAAAAAAAATTTTTTCCGGGGGGAAATTTTTTTTCTTCCCTTTTTTTCCCTTTAAAATTTTGGGGAAAAAAAAAAAAATTTTTAATTAAATTTTTTAAAATTTTTGGAAATTTTAAAAAAAAACATTTTAATTTTTAAAATTTTTTTTTTTTAAAAAAAAAACCTTTAAATTTTTTGGAAATTTTTTCCCAAATTTTTGGAAATTTTTGGGTTTAAAAATTTTTCCCCCCGGGGGGAAAAAAACCCCCCCCGGGTTTTCCCCAAAAATTTTTTTTTAAAAAACCCCAAAAATTTTAGGTAAATTTTTTTTTTTTTTTTTTTAAAAAAAAAAATTGGGGGTTTTTTTTAAAACCCTTTTTAATTTTAAAAAAAAAAAAATAATAAATTAAAAAAAAAAAAAAATAAAAAAAAAAAAAGGAAAATTTTAAAACATTTTTTTTTAAAAAAATTTTTTTTTAAAAACCCTTTTAAAATTTTAAAATTTAAATTTTTTAAAAATTTTTAAAAAAAACCTTTGGGTTTTTTTAAATTTTTTTAGGGTTTTTTTTAAAAAAAAACTTTCCCTTTAAAAATTTATTTGGGAAATTTTTAAAATTTTTTTTAAAAAAAAAAAATTTTTTTAAAAAAAAAAAAAAATTTTTTTTTTTTTTTTTTTAAAACTTAAAAATTTTAAAAAAAAAAAAAAAATTTTTTTAAAAATTTTAAAAACAATTTTTTTAAAAAAATTTAAATTTAAAAGGGGGGGTTTTTTTTAAAAAAATTTTTTGGGAAAAAAAAATTTTTTTTAAAATTTTAATTTAAAAAATTTTAAAAAAAAACCTTTTTTTTTAAATTTTTAATTTTTTAAAAGGTTTTTTTTTTTTTTTTTTTAAACCCCCCCGGGGGGGGGGTTTTTTTTTTTAAAAAAAAAAATTTAAAAAATTTTTTAAAAAATTTTTTAAAAAAAAAAAAAAAAAATTTAAAAAAATTTTAAAAAAAAAAATTTTTTTTTTAAAAAAAAAACCCCAAAAAAATTTTAAATTAAAAAGCCGGGGGTTTTTTTTTTTTTTTTTTTTGGGGTTTTTAAAAAAAAAATTTTTAAAACTAAAAAAACCAAAATTTTTTAAATTTTAAAAATTTTTAAAAAAAATTTTTTTTTTTAAATTTTTTTTTTTAAAAAAATTTTTTTTTTGGGGGGGGTTTTTTTTTTTAAAAAATTTTAAAATAAACCTTTAAAAGGGGGGGAAAAAAAAAAAAAAAAAAAAAAAAATTTTTTTTTAAAAAAAAAAAAAACCTTGTTTAATTTTTTTTTAGGGCCCCCAAAAAAAAAATTTTTTTTTGGGGTTTTTTCTTTTGGGATTTTTTTTTTTAAAAAAAAAAAAAATTTTTAAATTTTTTTTTTTTTTTAAATTTTAAAAAAAAAAAATTTTTTTTTTTTTATTTTTGTACTTTTTTTTTTTTTTTGGGGGGGGCCTTTAAACCCCCAAAAAAAATTTTTTTTCCCTTTTTAAAAATTTTTTTTTTTTGGAAAAAAAATTTAATTTTTAAAATTTTTTTTTTTTTTGGGGGAAAAAAATTTTTTTTTTTAAAATTTTTTAAAAATTTTTTTTTTTTTAAAAAAAAAAATTTTTTTTTTTTTTTTTTAAAAAATTTTAAAAAAAAAAAAAAAGGGAAAATTTAATTCCTTTTTTTTAAAAAATTTTTTTTTGGGAAAAAAAAATCGGAAAAAAAAAATTTTTTTTTGGTTAAAGGGGGGAAAAAAAAAAAAAATTTCAAAAATTTTTTTTTTCAAAAAAATTTTTTTTTTTTTTTTTAAAAAAAAATATTAAAAAATAATAAAAAAAAAAAAAAAAATTTTTTTTTTTAAAAAAAAATTTTTTGGTTTTTAAAAAAAAAAAATTTTTTTTTTTAAAAAAAAAAAGGTTTTTTTAAATTAAAAATTTTAAAAAAAAATTTTTTTCCCCTTTTTTTTTTTAAAAATTTTAAAAAAATTTTTAAAAAAAAAATTTAAAATTTTTTTTTAAAAACCTTTTTTTGGGGGGAAAAAAAAAAAAACCCTTTTTTTTTTTTAAAAAAAATTTGGAAATTTTTAAAATTTTTTAAAAAATTTTTTGGAAATTTTAAAAAAAATTTAAAAAAGGGGGAAAAGGGGAAAAAAAAAAAAAAAATAATAAAAATTTTTTTAAAAAAAAATTTTTTGGAAGGGAAAATTTAAAAAAAAAAACCCCAAAAAAAATTTTTTTTTTTTTAAAAAAAAAGAAAAAAAAAAAACCCCAAAAAATTTTTTTTTTAAAAAAAAAAAAAAAAAAAAAACCCCCCCCCCCCCCCCCCCCCCCCCCCCCCCCCCCCCCCCCCCCCCCCCCCCCCCCCCCCCCCCCCCCCCCCCCCCCCCCCCCCCCCCCCCCCCCCCCCCCCCCCCCCCCCCCCCCCCCCCCCCCCCCCCCCCCCCCCCCCCCCCCCCCCCCCCCCCCCCCCCCCCCCCCCCCCCCCCCCCCCCCCCCCCCCCCCCCCCCCCCCCCCCCCCCCCCCCCCCCCCCCCCCCCCCCCCCCCCCCCCCCCCCCCCCCCCCCCCCCCCCCCCCCCCCCCCCCCCCCCCCCCCCCCCCCCCCCCCCCCCCCCCCCCCCCCCCCCCCCCCCCCCCCCCCCCCCCCCCCCCCCCCCCCCCCCCCCCCCCCCCCCCCCCCCCCCCCCCCCCCCCCCCCCCCCCCCCCCCCCCCCCCCCCCCCCCCCCCCCCCCCCCCCCCCCCCCCCCCCCCCCCCCCCCCCCCCCCCCCCCCCCCCCCCCCCCCCCCCCCCCCCCCCCCCCCCCCCCCCCCCCCCCCCCCCCCCCCCCCCCCCCCCCCCCCCCCCCCCCCCCCCCCCCCCCCCCCCCCCCCCCCCCCCCCCCCCCCCCCCCCCCCCCCCCCCCCCCCCCCCCCCCCCCCAAAACCCCCCCCCCCCCCCCCCCCCCCCCCCCCCCCCCCCCCCCCCCCCCCCCCCCCCCCCCCCCCCCCCCCCCCCCCCCCCCCCCCCCCCCCCCCCCCCCCCCCCCCCCCCCCCCCCCCCCCCCCCCCCCCCCCCCCCCCCCCCCCCCCCCCCCCCCCCCCCCCCCCCCCCCCCCCCCCCCCCCCCCCCCCCCCCCCCCCCCCCCCCCCCCCCCCCCCCCCCCCCCCCCCCCCCCCCCCCCCCCCCCCCCCCCCCCCCCCCCCCCCCCCCCCCCCCCCCCCCCCCCCCCCCCCCCCCCCCCCCCCCCCCCCCCCCCCCCCCCCCCCCCCCCCCCCCCCCCCCCCCCCCCCCCCCCCCCCCCCCCCCCCCCCCCCCCCCCCCCCCCCCCCCCCCCCCCCCCCCCCCCCCCCCCCCCCCCCCCCCCCCCCCCCCCCCCCCCCCCCCCCCCCCCCCCCCCCCCCCCCCCCCCCCCCCCCCCCCCCCCCCCCCCCCCCCCCCCCCCCCCCCCCCCCCCCCCCCCCCCCCCCCCCCCCCCCCCCCCCCCCCCCCCCCCCCCCCCCCCCAAAAAAACCCCCCCCCCCCCCCCCCCCCCCCCCCCCCCCCCCCCCCCCCCCCCCCCCCCCCCCCCCCCCCCCCCCCCCCCCCCCCCCCCCCCCCCCCCCCCCCCCCCCCCCCCCCCCCCCCCCCCCCCCCCCCCCCCCCCCCCCCCCCCCCCCCCCCCCCCCCCCCCCCCCCCCCCCCCCCCCCCCCCCCCCCCCCCCCCCCCCCCCCCCCCCCCCCCCCCCCCCCCCCCCCCCCCCCCCCCCCCCCCCCCCCCCCCCCCCCCCCCCCCCCCCCCCCCCCCCCCCCCCCCCCCCCCCCCCCCCCCCCCCCCCCCCCCCCCCCCCCCCCCCCCCCCCCCCCCCCCCCCCCCCCCCCCCCCCCCCCCCCCCCCCCCCCCCCCCCCCCCCCCCCCCCCCCCCCCCCCCCCCCCCCCCCCCCCCCCCCCCCCCCCCCCCCCCCCCCCCCCCCCCCCCCCCCCCCCCCCCCCCCCCCCCCCCCCCCCCCCCCCCCCCCCCCCCCCCCCCCCCCCCCCCCCCCCCCCCCCCCCCCCCCCCCCCCCCCCCCCCCCCCCCCCCCCCCCCCCCCCCCCCCCCCCCCCCCCCCAAAAAACCCCCCCCCCCCCCCCCCCCCCCCAACCCCCCCCCCCCCCCCCCCCCCCCCCCCCCCCCCCCCCCCCCCCCCCCTTTTTTTCTTTAAATTTTAAAATACCAATATTTTTTATGCGAATTTGAATAAGAACATTACTGGGTTTGTTTTATAAACGGATGTAATAGAAAAGATGATACAAGATATTTAATGGCACAGAAAATAAATCAGAAATGGTAAAAACGTCTTTCAGTAATAAGACAAAAGTGAGGTTTTTGAACTAATCCATCTCGTAAACATTTCATATAAGTCGTGTTGTTGCTGCTCTAAACAAGCTTCTCAAACTGGGAAATGTTTTAACCTCTAAAAATCTTGAGTTGAGCTCCATTTCACCTTCTTCTCAGTGCAATGACTTGGAATCTAAAGCTATCAAAGACTTGACTTCTGGAATCTGTAGTCATGTACGTCTGAAGAGATAAAAAAGTAGGCGACGAGGAAGCTCAAAAATGAACTCTTTATATTTTTGACATCAGAGACACTTATATTACAAAATATAGTGCAACGTAGGTTAAAAGGTATTCTCATTATCTGATCAGATGTAACTTGATGTATGCACTACGATGTTCTGATACGATCTTTAAGACTGGAGGAGGAACCATGCTTATACATATCTCGTTATGGTCGGAAGGGTTGATTCAATGAAAATGTTGAGTTTACCTCCAGTTCATCTTCTTTTTATGTAGGAGCCATAAAAAGGGATATTATTGAAGTAAACAATAGGCATGTAATTTAGGTTTGGATCTTTATAAAATACAAGCGACACTTTTGTTTGAAAGTTAGCTAAAAATGTTACATATAAGTTAATATATACTTGTTATTATATTTTATTAGGATGAAGAATTTAGGCTTTACGTAAAAAATTATTAATTTTATATTTTGTGTTGTAACGTAAACATTTTCACGCAAAGAGTTACATTTTTTCACCTATGAAATCGGGTTAAATATATTATTATAGACCCCATTCAAGAATAGTTCTTTATTTATAAACTTTACATATCAATTTTTGCTTTTATTTAGTTCCACTTTAGTTAAATTTCCTAACGGTTGAAAGGGTAAACATAAAAACATGATGGCTGGATTTATTAGCTAACCAAACGTTTCTATTAGCTAACCAAATATTTTAAATTGTTTCCCAACAAACATTGAAAATATTTCAGCGTTTGAAGTCTTTCGCATTTTAAGTTTAGAAAACGGAACGAGCACGGTAGAATTTTCCTCGAGAGAAAGAACAAACATTTTAACATTTAATTTTATAATGTTTCTTAAAGTGTGCTCTAAAGTGAAGAAAAACTTTATGGAGCAAGATAATTTTTTTCAGTTTTATCGTAGTGGATTACATGTGATGCTACATTTTCTTTATATTTTCTGCAGGATCAATAGTAGGATTCCTGAAAGTATTTAACTTGATTTATCGGCCATAGAGGGGATAGATAATTGTCTCCTCAGGGAACCTGAGCACGATAAATTCCAAACGTTCATCGCTCACCTCCTTCGTATGGATAACTGCTGATGTTGTATTATATGAAAATAACTTCATAACCTTGGAACTTGATGCAGTATGCCTTCGTTTTTAACAAATTTGTCAACATTGCATTTGGCTCTTTGAACTTTGACTCTCGGCATCTTCATGTACTTCAGCAATATGTTGAAAATAACAGAATCGACCAACTAAATATATAGAGTTTTTTTTTACAAACGAATTCATCAGTCAATTAACTTGTTCGTATCATTTAGAGTTCATTTTTGATGAGAAACTTCCCTTAGAATGACCCTTTCAAGTGGCCCATTGCCCGAAAACGAAACTTGATAATTTAAAAAATATAACATACTTATTTTAGTACTTGTCATGTACTTATACTCACCGTCTGATATATAAAGTAAAAAACATGATTTTTTCATCATATGGAACACTAAAACCATCTCTGTACTTCGAACTTGGTTCAGGTTACAGGAGTTGCAGCTTTACAAATCTAGATTTGATGAGTACAAAGTATTCGCATTTAAAAATCATTTATAATATCAAATTTTATATCACTTCCTGGCATGGCGTAAGAAGTTTTTGCGCTAAATACAAATGCAAAAAAGTTTAGAATCCCAATTATTCCTGAACTTAACCGAGAAATAATCTCTACAAAGAATGAGAATTGGAAGGGAAGCATTGCGGTAAATATGTTTAAAAGAATTCTCTTCCTATTAATTGAGTAGCCATGTGAGAAAGTGGTTTAGGGACATTCTGTATAAGTTTAAATGTACTTAATATACTTGCAATATACGCATATATCTACGCAGAAACATATCAACGTTAAAATGCAACACAGAATTTATTATGCAACGTGTTTCAATAAAACAATAGCAGTGTATAAATTTTATGCAGGACAGATGTTATTCGTTAATATTTTTTAATTAAAATACTTTATTTAAAACGATGTCAACAGACAAAGAGTTGAAAATAACTTATAAAATGCTAATTAGGAATGCTAATTACATCTATGACATTTTGTGTATTTCACTTCAGACTTCATAATCTGTATAAAACAAGCATAGTGAAAACTAACATTAACCTGGATCAGTTATTGCCAATCTCAAATGCAATTTTATAGAGTATAGCTTAGTAGTATAACGCTCGCGCAGATTTAAAGTACCGTTATAAAGAGACAAGAGATGAAGTCGACGTTTAATATCAGAATAAAGTGGTTTACTTTGATGCTCATCACACTTCACTGTACACAACAATGAATAATGATTTATTTTCATCATTAAAACACACACATACACAAACACATACATACATATATAAAAACAAATAAAACCAAGAATAACTGGCCAAATTTAAAATTATGTTGGCTAGAATAACTAATAAAACTTTAAGTTTATTGCTGAGTTTAGGTAAGTTTTTTTTACAACATGAAGCATGTGAATTTTTTATAAATAAAAACTTAATATGTGTAAAAATTAAATATAAACTTTACAACTGTATGCGTTTTTTCA
>NW_025781273.1:0-44226 GCF_021130785.1 Homalodisca vitripennis | reverse complement strand
AAGTTTAACGATTGGGAGATAACAGTTTACACAATTTTCCACTGCTCAAGAGCCAAGAGCAGTGCAACGATCAAGCATAATTTCTGCCAGCCAGACTCTCATTATCAGTATTGCTGATAAAGATCCCTCTTATCTCAAGTGAACAATCTTGTCCCAATTGGAAATTAAAATAGTTTTTTACGATAACCTTTTCACTTTTACTATTTATTTTAAAAAATTTCACCTGATAACAGAAATAAGCCGACTTTCTTCAGAGATTGGTGTAAAAGAGATTTTATATAATTTCTTTAAAAAAAACCACATAAATTTTCAACTGTTACACAGGAGCAAACTCTAAACTGTTATCACTGTTACTCACTCAGTCAGACGTGTCAAATCTATAGATAGAGACCATGCATATTTCCAGCCTTTCGAATGACCTCCAAATGAATAGTTAATAATTGATAACGCATATGGTTTATGGTAAAATTAATCTCTTCAAGTCTTAAGAAATACGGATGATTTTCCAAAATTTCTAGCTAGCCAAGTCTATTATATCACTAGATAATGTTTTAATATAATTATTTATAATATATAATTAAACTAAAAACTAAACCAGGCACAAAGTTCCTACAAATTGTCTTACCTTGTATGTATGAATAAAACATACTTATACACATCTTCCGTTTCCATTGTTAACGTATGACCTAATTGAAAATTAATATTTTTAAAGTTACTTGAATGAAAATTAAGCAAACGTTTTTCAGGCAGAATGAAGTGTAGTAAAATAATGTAAAAAAGGACAAACTGAGAAGATGGAAACAGGCACCACCTGTTAATGCTTTCCAGAGGTGGGATGAATTAATTTTACCGTCCATCTTATTTGAATGAACTTTATTACGCTCTGTAAAAATATTTATTTAAACATTGGATTCGCATTGTGATATAGTAAAAATTTACTAGTGTTACTAGTGAAATTTATTTGGTGTTTTTCTTCACGTTGATGTCGATTCACATGCGCGGGGGCGCCGTCAGCATCTTCGTTCGACATTGCAGTTGTAGTCGGAAAATGTGAAGATTAGTAGACTAGAATGTCTAAAACATGAATGCTGGAAGCACTCGTAGTTGTACTCATCGTTAATATCAAACTTACAGACTCGAAGTTAAACTGGCAGACATGGCGCGCGAGGTGTTGCTCAGCAATCAGGACGCCGAAACAAAAAAAATAATACGTGTACCAATTAGGTTGTTAATCCGCTAAAAAATTAGTTCCAAGAGACATCGGATGTAAAATTAAATTACCCAGCAACGAGTAATAAGGTTGCGAAAACATGTATTATATAAAATACAACTAAATAACAATACAAAACAACCTATCGAAATGGGGTTTCAAAAAAACTGTGGTTTTAGTATTTCCATCTCTCAATGTCCCCCTAGAAAATGTGATAATTGACAAAAAATTTGTACATGGCGTTTCAAAAAGAGGACTTTTACAACTTTGAAAATTCATATAAAATTTTATTAAACAACAAATACAGAGCTGGTTTTGGTGTTATTTTAAAGGAAAATAACTTCAAGTTTTTTTACCATACACTAAAAATGTTCTATGTGGCTTCCCATTGGTTATTCTGCAGACATCCCATCGGTAGTCGATTTCTTCTTCCAAGGACTCGAACTAGCATTTTAGGTGTAACTTGCTCAGCTAGCAGCGTAAATTCTTGCTCTAAATTCAGGTAGAGTGGCCGGCAAAGGAGGTACGTACACACCATATCATTTTATGAAACCCCAGAAAAAAAATATCTAGCGGTTTCAGGTCTGGGGAACCGGGGGGCCATGCCAATTGGCGCATCACGGCCAATCCATTGACCTGGGAAGCGGTCATTTAGAAAATCCCGGAGGTCAGTCAGATAGTGTGGTGGTGCGCTCTTGCATAAAGAAAACATTTTCGTTTCTCGGTCATCCTCCATCGATCTGTGGTATAAAAATTGTTGCAAACATATCAAGGTACACTAATCCCATTGATGGTTTCTCTCTTGAAAAAAAGGGGCCGTACACTTTCTTTCTTGCTCAACGCACAAAAAACGTTCAATTTATGGCTATCACGAACATGTTGTAATGTTTCATGTGGATTTTTCGCTGGCCCTAAAATCGTTATGTGTGTTTACCTTGAAACGTAAGTGAAAAATGGACTCGTCAGAAAAGATTATGTTGTCCAAGAAATGTTCATCATCATCCACTCGATTTAACATATCCACACAGAAGTTCCTACGGGGCAATCTTATCAGTGTCTTTAATTTGCTTGTAAAAGGGAATATTGGTATGGTTTCAAATGCAAAACATTTTTTTAACATACGTCCAAACCGTCGTCGTAAGTGGTACGGAGATGCACGCCGGGGTCGATTTTGTAGGGCTATTTACAAAACATTGTCTCACTTGCTCAGCGACTTCGTCAGATGTGCTTGGACGACCTAAGAATTTTTTTATGTTTCACTGAGCACCCTGTTTTTCTAACAAAACAACTATGCCCACTCCATAAATTGTAGGCCCGCTATGAGGATCTTTAGCGTACTTTGTTACGAAAATTACGCTGAAATGTTGTCGCAGACTTCGATTCTTCAAACCAATAAACACACAACTCCGCTCCGGTTCAGTGAAGGCAGCCATGTTTAACGCAACTGTCACTAGCGCTTGTGCGGCGCGATTAGGCACTAGCGGACTACGCGAGTCAAAAATTGGACTGTTTTCCTTTTAAAACCAACACTAAAACCAGCTCTGTAACTTGTTTAATAAATGTTATATGAATTTTCAAAGTTGTAAAGTCCCCTTTTTGAAACGCCCTGTATTTTGCCCTTGACAGACAACCGGTACACGAAATACTTAAAACTGGAAATAGATTTTAATAGCCGAAGTAATTACAATTTACAATTTTGACTGACTGAAGTAGATAATTTGAACTAACTCAGTGTATATTTTATTAATGATAAGTTACTGGGAATAAAGCATATGGTGATTAAGTATGATGTACTTCCTATAATAATTTTAAATCGGAACTAGATATGTTGATAGCACTTAATTCCGTTTTTTTCACTGCTAAGAGGTTAAAAGTAATAAAAGCGACTCCCTTATTAGGGAGAGTGAAGAAGCAGTTTTCTTGTTTGGATAAATTTTATGTATGTTATACACACGCAACATTAATAGTTTTTCCTGTTTTCCAAGATCAAAAACATATCTTTATGTGATTCTGGCCATTGTAATCTACTTCCTGCCTAAGGTATTTTTGATTACCGTAGTAGGGCTTGCATTACTCCCCTGACCAATAATATATACTTATAAGTCTGAAACATCTTCTTCGTCACAAATCCGTATATTTTTTTTTACCATTCTACATAACCTTCTTTCGGTCTAAGGTACTTCCGCCGCTTCAATGGAGTTTGTCGATAAAAGAAGTATGTTTGAAAAAATCTACTACGGGTAGTACTAAAATAACAACTGCAACTGTTGCCCCAATTAATAAAATATACAATGAGTTAGTTGAAATTATCTACTTCAGTCAAAATGTGATTACTTTCGGCTATTAAAAATCTATTTCCGGTTTAAGGGATTTCGATTACCGGTTGTCTGTCAAGGTACAAATGTTTGTCAATATCACATTTCAAGGATATTGGGATTTTAAAAACAAATATACAGTTCTTTTCAACCCCATTCATTCGTGGTTTTTTGTACAGTTATTCATTGTATTTTATATAATACTTTTCGTAAACTTGTTACTCGTTACTGGGTACTTTAGTTTACATCGATGTATTTTGAAACTAATTACTTTGGCGTATTTATAACCTAATTTGCACACGTATTAATTTTTTCTTTCGGGAACTTTATAGCTGACGGTCCTGCTGGCGAGCAACACCTCGCGCGCCATGTCCGCGAATTTAACTTCGAGTCTCTCTGAGTTTGATATTAACGATGAGTCCAACTTCGAGTGCTTCCAGCATTCATGTTTTAGACATTTAGTCTATTAGTCTTCACTTTTACCGACTACAGCTGCAATGACGCCAGCTCACCAAGTTGCTGGCGCCCGCTCATGTGAGACGACATCAAAGTGAAGGGAAGTAAATTTCACTATCACAATGCAAATCCAATGTTTAAATGAATATTTTAAGAGCGTAATAAAATTCATTCAAATAAGATGAACAGTAAAACTAATTCAGCCACTTCTGAAAAGCATAACAGGTGATGCCCTGGTTCCATCCCTTTATTATCTTTATTACATTATTCTACTGCAATAATGTATTCTGGCGGAAAAAAAGCTCGTTTAATTTTTATACAAATAACCTTAACAATATTAGTTTTGAATTACGTTCCACATCAATAATGGAGACGCAAGATTTGTATAAGTATCTTATGTTCTTACAGACAAGGTAAGACATGCCTCTAACAATTTGTATGTATTTTTTTGTTTGTTCAGTTTTGAGTTTAATATAATATAATTAGTTCTGTTAAAAATTGTAAGTGTTCGGAATGGCATCCTTAATTCTTTAAGACAATAATAGATTAATTTTACCATATAACGTATATGCGTTTTCAATTAATTATTCATTGGAGCTCATTCAAAGGGCCTGGAAATATGCGCGCGAGCATGTCCTCTGTTTATATGTCTTTGTTACAACATCTCGAAAACGTAATCATCTATAGACTTTTTAATTTCACTGAGATTGATGAAGGAAAATGCGACTCCACGGGATAAGGTGGTTATTTTTTTTACATTGGATTTATGAGTCCATGTATTAAGAGGGTATGTAGATAAAATAATAGAGTTGAAAATTCAACGTTAAAAACGTAATTTAAGATTTGATTTCAGCACACTCATACATCGTAAGTACTCTCCTTAGCTCTCTGGAATCTTTTGAACCAAGCACGTTGACTGTCGTTGACTATTTAAAAATTTAAACATGAGATGAAGCTCAATTTTTAAAACCTGCACACAGGCACCGTGAGGACAGCCAGTGGTCCTCATAGGTAATGCATTCACAGTCCCATACAGCTACGGGTGGTCTTCATTTTTTTTTTCTTTCTTTTCTTTCTTTTTTGTTTCAAGAATTTATACTTTTTTCTCTGCCACCTTGGCAAATAAATCATTTGTACGAATTTGTATTGCAAACATTTGATAAAAGATTTAATTATCATTTTTCATATATCTTATTGTTCTCAGTTTCCATACATTAATCTCTTGGAAGACAGAGCTATCTCGATGCAGTTTAAAAGCACCAACTGGCTTAATTTGGGCAGTTGAAAAAAGGGGAATGTGAATGGATCTGGGACAATAAAACCACAATTTATAATATTATTGCTGTACTAAAACAGATGGTAGTTTAGGCCTTCTGTAAATAAGCTCTGTTACAATATATACTACAAATTTACTTTTTTATATATTTCTGATCAGTCACTCTTGCATGGCACGTTTGATCCAGTCAACATATGAACGCACGTCTGTGTAAAAGGCAGGATAAGAGAGGCATTCACTGAGCCCAGCCAACAGTCCGTACACCTTCCCCTTGTACAGCAGTGGGTCTCCCCAATCAAACTGTACATGACATTATTTGTTTATTCATATAGAATTGGTATTAGTTTAAGTAAGTTGGTATAGGTTTAAAACTGTTTTGTGTAAAATTTTTACATATAAATCAGTTTTAACTACTATACTTTAAAATTGTTTTCCTAAGTGAATTCTTAGCAAATTAAAATAATAAAATTAAACTCGCATCTTAACTCAACGAATTATATTTAAATAAAATAGGAGATATGACGCTTTGTAAAGAAATATCATGAGAGTAAGCATTTTAATCCGCTAAACTAATTTGTAAATTGTCCCACTAAAAAGAATAAAACTGCAGATTTGTCAATTATCTTGTTATTAAATATTTTCGACAAAAACATTACATCTCTCAGTATACAGTGTTCATGTTTATATTCTGGCATAAGACATACTCACTTCGAAGAATCCATTATGATAATTTCAATAAAAGTTTAGTACCATGCACATCAAAGAGAGCTTTCACCAATAAACCAATAAAAACTGTTATAAAATTTAATCGTACAAATATGTGGATATAGAGAAAGTTTGATAGTAACTTTTGAATCTTTCAAATAAAGATCTGGTGTAGTATTGGTCCTTAATTAGTTTAAGAAAAAATTGAACATGGAATCCACCTGAAAGTGTATGTACGTTTCAGGAATAATGCAAGTTCATAAATTTAAATGCTGTCCTAAATTTAATATAACTCTTGATATTACGTACTCGATAATCAAGGATTTTTAAAGGGTAACATGAATTAACTTTAATTAGTGTTAGTTTATGATATTAGTCGATACATCTTAATACACTTACATCACAAGGTCCAGTTTTTTGTCGTAGGTACAAAACTGTCTAGGTGTGACGTCATTGGGGTAGATTTTTTTCACATTTATTCCAATCGTAAACTGTCACTTCTGCTTCCAGTAAGTCAGGCGACGACCCTTCGGACTAAAACAATAATGACTTTATAAAAAACATAACTATCTTTACTTACACTTTATTGTTTATACACATTTGTACTTTAATAAACAATACACTTTTAATAAACAATACACAATACACCTGAATCCTTAAATACTTTGTAAGTTATTGTAGTTTTATTGGCTCAACATAGTTTTCCCTGGTATAACGATACAGAAGGGATTGGACAGCTGATGCATGATTTAATCTACTAGATAGACATTTGTAATCGCGATATTCTAAAAGATATTTTGAACAGTAAATTTTGACATATAATAAACTATGTAGACCTTAGAAATATCTAGAAACTAGCAATAAAACAGACTTCGTAGATATAAAATGTGTCCCTTTCTAATTCTACAAAATGCTCAATGGTTCACGAAAATGATTTCAATGTTTGCCAGAGACTTATTTTTTTGTATCTGTTACTAGCACTAAATTGAATAAGAAACAAAACTATGTAATCATCTCAGTCTCCTAGCGCTAATTTACTAAGCAATTTGTCATTACACGAAGAAGAAGGCCTAATGTGTCCTCGAAATAGACCCGCAATTCATGCCACATGGTGAACTATTTATGTTATTCAGCCCTGTGTTTGTCCTTTCCGTGTCAGTATCATCAGAGAAGATAGTCCAAACAAATTAGAAAATGATCTATTATTGACTTCCCCGTATATCGAACCAGTGATCTCTCGGCTAGAGCCGCAGCCTCACCCCTTATCTGGTACAGATCAATAAAAAAGGCTTTATTTCATATTTAGCGATATATTTTAGTTTTATCCCCTAATGCCTAACAATTTATTGATTTGCAACAAACAAGGTAGCCAGAACCTTATCATTCATGACACCTTCAACTTTGACAGAAGGATATCAACGGCATTCCTGAGTGAACATCTCGATAGCCAGGTAAGATATCTGCTTATCTCATGTTATTGCAGGTGAAGAGGGAGTGGACGAATCAGATAAAGAGCCCGATGACGTTATCTTATCAGCGGTATGAAGAGTGAACCACTTAATCTTGAACGCTGTGTTAATCCACGTGGCATTATTTGGTTAAAAAGAGTTGTACCATTTAATAGAGTTTATTTCGTTTTTCTGTCATAATATAATAAAAAATCTACAATAACCCCCAAACACGCATTATAAATAAGGTTTTAGTTATTAAAAAATGTAAACTCAAATTTAAAAGCCTAAAATCTCAGACCTGAAGCGGACACGCACGTATAGCCCTTTCGCTCACTGTTTATTCCCACTAGACTGTATTTTATTATTATACAAGGAAGTTTTAAAAACAAGAATTCTATATCAAATCAAATCTTTAACCCTTTAAGGACCAAGGGACACATGTGTCCCCAGAATAAATATTTGTTTTCTATATGCCCAGTCAAGTTAATATTCATAAATATTAATTATTATCAATTCAAAAAGCTTAGAAATACATTTAAAAAATATTCCCACTGTAAAAACAAAGTCTCCTTTATTTGATTAAAAAATATCTAATTATGCAATATAATTATAAATGTGTTTCTTAGTTTTATTATTTTTGCACAAACTTTCTTAATGCAAATTTTGATGAATTGCTTTGATGTATTATCATAATACAACATGACCAATATATTTAGGAAGAATATCTGATAATATTATTTTTTATTTGCTCATAATTACACATTTTTTTTGTTTGTTGGGACACATATGTCCCTATGGACTCTGAGGGAATTAGGTTGGCTAGCATTATTGAGAACAGCTGACTACAGTTTTCCTTCAGTTTGGCAAATAGATTTTGAGGTTATCCATTTTATTCTTCTTACTAGTTAGTTAGGGTATTGAATTGAAGTTTGTGAGATGGATTCTGTTAGTGAACGTTTATTTGACATAAAACAAGAATGAGAGCTCAAAAGCTGTTACATCTCTTTGAGTACCGACAAATGATAGCACGATGTCTAATTGGTGACTACACACATAGAATGCGTTCACTTCCCAATACTCCATTGTCAAGGAAATCTAAAATTAGACCCTCATTATAAGCCAGAACATATAATGAAAAAGACAAATATCAGACGTCGATGTGTTGAATGTGCCAAGAACAAAGTAGAAAACCGAACAAACCTGTATATGTGTAATATGTCAAGTTCATTTATGCTTTATCAATGAAAGAAAGTGCTTTGAACAGTTTCACTGATCAACATAAGAACAATGTTCTATTGTTATTTTTTATAATAAACTGACAAGTTTTCGAACATGTATATTGATGAGTAAGTTTTGTAATTTCATAATTTTGTAAATAAAACAACTTTTTCTTAAATAATATTTTACTTCAATCACCTAAATAAACCTACAATGACTTGTAAAAATTACAGAAATATAGTGAACTACTCAATTTACTAGGTTTTACTACAGTCCGCTTGGGACAAATATATGCCATTGCAGTATCTTTGTCAAGTTCCGTTACCGTCCGTAGGGACACATTTGTCCCATGATATATATAAAAAACTAGGTGTACTAATTATTTTAAATACAAATAATACAGTTTAGTTACATAACTGCAATATGTTTTTACAAGAATTAAAAACTTTTTTTTCATGCCACGTTTCTTATGGTCCTTAAAGGGTTAATTGCTCGTAACAAAAGCATATTATATGGTAAACATCATATTTTGTTCTAAAATTTAAACTTTCGCACCACACTAACACCACGTCCAAACTTACATCATTGTTCATACATTCAAGTTTCATTCATCCTTCGACAATCTCAACCCATTTCCAGCGCTGGAGTCAGTCATCGAATTGGACGGTTTCGATGTATGTATAGGAAAAATATAATACAAGTATGTATAAGTAGATAATTGTATAGTGCAACCGTTTTTAACGGCGTAAGAATATACTAAGTCATTATATCGTTTAAAATCATGGATCAGTATTATATGTTTCTGTTTTAATAAAAGTTACTTCGAATAGCTGTGAATGTGTTTGAAAAACTGCCTAAAAGAAGTATCAAATTTCTAAAAAATAAATATGAGCCATTAAGGGCCTTATTAAAAGTAAAAGTCACGACAATCAAATCATATAAACCACTTAACTCTTGTCTTAACCTACTTTTAAACCACTTATCTTATCTTTAGTTGTGAGTTCCCTAACAATTTAGTGGTATTAGTCAGGCATGCAAGTGTAATCAATAATACCATACTGTCTAAAGGTTGAATACTCATTGAGAAGTCACCCAACCAACACAAAATAAAACAATGTAACAAAACAAGAAACCTGTACAAATCTATACATCTTTGTAGTAGTAATCTGCATTAAACAACAAAGGATGCATGCCCGCAACCGTGGCTGCAACAGTCACCTAATTTAATTTCGGTCCAAAATTTAAATATTATATAGGACACTTGCTGTTTTTGGTTCTTTTCCGTATGTAAGTACAATCCACGTCTAGTGAATGGTGTTGATAAAATATATATGTTGTGTAAATATGTAAAGTATATTGATGTCCTTTTATAAAATCTATTTATGTATTTTAGGTGGGTATTTTTAAAACGTTTATTTGAAATCACAAGGATATTTAGTCACTTATTAAATGTTAAACCTCCAAGTCAGTATGTTAGTATCCCTAACAGAAATGATTTACGTAGTACAGCACTACAACAAATACATTAAATAACTGAATTAAAGAGGCATAAGTATAAAAACCAACCTGACGGTCATCGGTGTTTTCAATTTGTTTATTCAATACATTGATCGATGCTTATTGCTCGAGAGCTTAAGGGACTAGAAAAATGTACTTTCTGTCGTCTGTCTGCACAATATCTTTAAAACGAAACAAACCTACAAACTTAATTGTCCATGAAGCTTCATTTGTACTGAGTAAAAGATAGTAAATAACAATGCAAGGGATTTAGCTTTGCGTTAGAGAATATTTTTACGTTGGTATTATGTTTAAACCGTTATAGTAAGTGAAAAATAGGAGAATAATTTAATTTTAAAAAAACTCACTACACCCATAGATTCAAAAATCTAAAATATTAAAACACTTAGCCAAACTATACCAACACACTCATCAATTTATAATGCCTTCGTTTATAGAATATAATTATTTAAATTCTTGTATGAAACCCAATGAAATTAACGAAAATGAGAATTTATCACGTAAGATATTTCAAGAAAGATTTTATATTCTGAGTTTAAATTTTGAATGAGACTTCATTTCTTAAAGAATGATTTTTGCATGATAATTCATTTTTTTAAGGAATGAGTTCCACAATGCGTTATTTCGTATTAACCTCATTTAGGTACGACTGTTCATCATTCTATCTGTCCTTAAAACATATGGAGAATGAATTTTAAATATTGCATGCAACCTCATATAAGACTCTTACGCCTAGTACAGGTAGTGTGGCGTACTTTTATTGTGTTAACTTTGGCAGATAACATTACCTGTTAGATTGTTACTGTGTTATTAATGGTTAAGAATGTTACGACACTACTACTCACTTCTGAGCTCTCTCCCCATCCTGATATTAAGCCTTTAGTCCCCGCTTTGAGACTTTTGGTTCCAAGCTTGATGGGTTTTACATTCTTCCCGAACTTGATGGGCTTGTTGAGCTTGACGACCGCAACGTCGTTATCCCAGGAGCCCGTGTAGTTCTTGTGGGCTACAACATGGTCTACAGTGAAGATCTGGCCGCATCTTCAGACTTGTTACTGCCAATTCGGAATGACAGCTTGTTCCGGTTCCACCTAAAAATGTGGGTTGTACATACATTCTTATGACATACAATGTGATTGTAACTTTAAATAAATATGTTTAAGTGAAGTTACCCACTCTAGCTAGGTACAGTAAAGGTTGTGACCAAAAGGTATATTCTTTTTCTAACGAAACACATTAAAACAAATTAAAAATATATGAATGAACACACTTTTTTAATTGATTTTAAATTATTTTTATTTTAACTTTGAATCCAATATGAAATTATGCTTTAATGTTCCTAATTTAATGAACCATAGGTAGGATCAGTGTGGTCAAAACGTCATAATAATAAAATAAATTAAAACTGCTATTGAAGCTGACTGACATAGTAGATAATTTATTTCTTGTCGTCCACGATTATGTTTACATCTATCTTATCATGCTGTTACGTTTGAACATTCATTCGGCAATATTGTTTTCATTGGTTTTCCTTATATTTATTAAATATTTTATTATTGATATTATAACACTGCTTTTTAATCTACTTTTTCTGGCGTCATACAAATGAAGAACCAAAATATTGCAATGGTAATGTAGGTATTTCATACATATCAACTTTTTACAGCCATTTTGCAGCTGAAAAGTTTACTGGCAACTTACTACCCAGGAACATTTATATTAATGTAATATTCGATATAATATGGCTAAGTTCTTCCTGAGGACAAAATTAAACTACTTACAAACCTTTTTGTTTCTGTCTGGAATATACCAGGCAATTTATACAAGTTAGGAACACAAATTGTTATGTTAGAAACTAAATATCAACTCTATCATTTAGTTTTTAACAAATTGCCACCGAGCCAAATTTAAAATGTACAACTTAATGAAAGGATTACCTTTGTTAAGCTGAAATGAAGATACAAGCAAAATTTCAAATCTACATCCTAATTTGTTCTCGAAATATCCCACACCACGTAGACAGACGAATTTAACAAACATTATTTAAATACATACACATTCTCTACATACACACTCCCGGCGGAGGAAGTACTTTTTTCATTAAATGAATTGTTATTGAAACAAATAAATAAATGTATACACATATATGTATGTATTTGTATATTTGTGTAGAAGGAAAGGTAGAAGAGATATTTTGTCACCCCTCTCCCCAATCAAGTGAATGACAGGTTTCACTAGCGCTCAGTAATTAATAGCAGTGATTATCGATATTGAGCACATATCATACAATCTTAACCAGCATCATAATTTTATTTGAATAACATTTCCTTATTTTTACATTAAAGCTAGAGTACCAACTGATCTTAGAAATGTTACAATTTTCAACGTAAGATAAGCTCTAAAAAGTGTAAGTCTCTATTTCTGATTTTCCACAAATATCTTTTCACTATAAGTAAATTATGGAAAGGCTAAGAACCATTGTTTATATTTTACCAATCAACGGTGTAAGCAGTAGTCAGTATCCAGCGAGAATTGAGAATAACTCCTGAGCCAAAGAGTTCATTATCCAGGAGTATGGCAGCCTGCAATAGAGACTTTTGTAACAGGAGAATAATATATGGTAACAGCTTGAATTTGGTAATATGCAGACATTCATTTACAGCTTTGTACTATACTATAAGTGGCCCTCCACTATTGATTGACAATACTCCTGTATATTTTACACACATTCACAAGTTTAGGTAAAGTTTATAGTATATAGTTTAAGTTACTAATGACCAAGATTATATATGTTATTATAGCTCAAGACTCCTATTATAAATATATAATACACGTTTAAAAATTGTAAAGAAAGTTTTAACGGTCATATTAAACGTAAATAAATAAACTGCTATGAACGTTATTGTGTCTTTATTTGTGAAGTATGTTTTTGTTTGGTTTTAAAATATTTCATACGTATATGTATACTTTTGTAGTTGAATAGCTGTTTTACTACCTGTAGTTTAATACCTGTAAGCAAGTATTAAACATTCTCCTAATACTTAAGGTTTAGCAGTTTCGTCTTGTTAATACTTGTATTCAACTTTATTTTCTAGTAAACCATAATTATAAATTATAAAATTAACAAAATCGCTGTAATTAAAAAAGGGAAAATTGCAATTACGAAGCAAAATATTGTAAAAATTGTAACCAAGATACGCTATGCTATGTATTTATGAAAGTTTTATATGACTAATGCATACTCTCAAATAGCTATACTTACCATGAATGGGAATTTTTGAATGGAAGTGGTTTTACCATTAATTATCCCAAGACTGGATTTCTTATTGTTACTGCTTACGATTTAGCCCTAGGATGTTTACGAATTTGTAGCCCCCTTGCCAAACCTGTAAAATGTAAACATTGTTACTGCTTATGTTGTTAGCCCTAGGATGTTTACGAATTTGTAGCCCCCTTGCCAAACCTGTAAAATGTAACATTGTTACTGCTTATGTTGTTAGCCCTAGGATGTTTACGAATTTGTAGCCCCCTTGCCAAACCTGTAAAATGTAACATTGTTACTGCTTATGATGTTAGCCCTAGGATGTTTACGAATTTGTAGCCCCCTTGCCAAACCTGTAAAATGTAACATCATTACTGCTTATGGTGTTAACCTGAGGATTTTTACCTATTTTTTAAGTGTCTTTTATTTTTTTATCTACTGATGATGTTCACAAAAGTGCGGAACGTATTTTCCCAATTTTAAAAATAGAACTAAATTCTCGTAGCTACAATATGTTTCTGTAATGCATTATTAAAAGGGAATAAGGAACATATCAATATATGAAAGAAATTATTTGATACCTCAAATACCCACAGTTCAATCTTAAAATCCACCAATACACGAATTAAAACCAACCAAAGAGTTGCAAAATGGACGCCTAATCGCACAAATAATGTAATTGTGATAATATAATTTTCTTTTAATGACGCTGATAGGAGTGAATGTTTTTAGAAAGTGAATATTTCTACGCTAATGGCTTTTTTAATTGAGCACTATAACCGTTTTTTAAAGTAAAAACAGTCCAGAAAGTCTTTAAAATGTTTTTGTCATAGCCGGGAATCGAACGCATGATATCTCGCTTACAGAGCCGCAGCCTTGCCCCTACAGTAGGATGAAGGTATTTTAACGCCGAACACGATATAAATCACTAAATAAAGCACTCCACTTACCCCTTGAGAGTTAGAAAATTAACCCACTTCTTTTTTAGTGGCTTGGAACGTGTTTATTCATCATCTGAAACACGACACAAGTAAAAAAACTTCCAGGTTGATCCAGGTAGTTCAAGTTTTATTTAGTATTAAGATTACCACGAACTTAATATTAACATTTAATAACGTCAGAAGGATACTCGTATGTCATATGACATAAAGTTTGGTACTAAAACTTGACGTAAGAACATTAATATCCTTGATGGAATACGGTTGACCAAACTAAGTATAATCTGTTCCATCATTATAAGAGAGACAGATTTAAGTTTTTGTGTTGAGACACTGATTTCGGGTTTTGTCTCAAATGATACCCTTTCTAGTAATAGTAAAACGATCTGACTTACTACATACATATATATTTTACAAGATATAAGTACAAGACATCTCGTTCCATTTCTTTCTCGAGATATCCTGTGAAGAGATATATATTTTGACGGTCATACAAAAAAGAGATTATGGAATTCATGGAACACGAACATGAAATTCATGGGAAATATCTTCCAAATAATACATTCACATATTTTTTTCTTTACATTGGGTTTCGTATTGGTGTGTAAATAGTTAAAGTCCACACATCAAGTCTCATATAAATTAAGCTTCTTGCACAATTACAAGTCTACAGGTCAGTTCCTTTTAGGAATATCGTGCGGACAGACAGAGAGACAGGTATGAAATTTTTCCATCTTCACCAAACCTCATCCAATAAGAAGGGTTACCCCAATTACTTCAATTTCTAAGGAAATAATAAAAAAAGCATTCTTTTTTTATAAAAGCAGCTGTAAAAGTATAAAGCAGTTGTAGTGTGACGGGGAGGGAAGCTCTTTCTATCAAAAGTGTATTTACGTAAAATGTAGTAGTATATGAAATTAAAATAAATGAAACAATAAAAATGTAATGGTGTCTACGTGTGTTATTTAGTCACGTAAAAACTGCTTCTCCGACTATACTGAAATTTTAGAAGGACATCCTTAGTGTATCTGGTTAATATGCAGCCCTACTCTTATTTCGATAATTTTCCTGGCTACGCCTCACTGGTCTCGAATTGTGCATTTGAAAAAAGGTTTATTAATTGAAGAAGTCTGTTAAATTTAATGAACAGTTCTTATAATTAAAAATATTAACAGTTTGAAATAGGAGGCCTGTAAACGTGCACAGTCTGCGAAATTGCATACGGATCCACTAGTATTATCTAATAAAATCAGATCTGCATAAAATCAAAAACATAATAAAAAATTGGTAAATTTTATGTTTAAAGTTTTTCTTGTGATACGCGTAAGTTTGGAAATGTGTGTCAATTCCTTGCTCGAGATAATACATTATGCAAGAGATGTCATGTATTTAATCAAATTATACACACATTTAGAAAATTAATACAAGTGATATAGAAACAATATTTTTTCAAAAACCAGTTACTGACAAGTGACTAGTATTCAACAGTAAATGGCGATCGTCATGATATAAAGGAGACGAGAGCAAATCGTGTAACATATAAATTTAAACAAATTGCAATAATAATTAAATTCATTATTTATAAGGTTGTGCTGTAAAAAAACAAGTTTACTCAGAACAGTTAATTACATTTAACAGGTTGAACATATTTGTTTGCTGTAATACTTTTCTTATGAGATTTTTACAACTTTAGAGTCCAGTAGGGTGTACATCGGAGGGATATTATAATTATAAAAAGGCCTTCTAACATATTTTACCTAAGAAAAGCTATGTAAAATGTTATTATAAACAGTCCAATAGTTTATAAATAAGAGAGAGAGAGAGAGAGAGAGAGAGAGAGAGAGAGAGAGAGAGAGAGAGAGAGGATACTTGATACTTTCTTTATTTATCCTGCCATGGTTTAGACCAATGGTCCACTCCACCACCATGACAGGCAACACATATTCATATGTAATACAATGTTTGAGCAGTAGCCTTTTTTTTCCAAATTACATTTTTTTATATCTTATTCTATTTTATTATGTGTTATAAAACTCTTTTTCTACAACTATATTCTTATTTAAATCATATATATATATATGTATATATATATATATATATATGTATATATATATATATATATATATGTATATATATATATATATATATATATATATATATAATTTTATCACTTAAATATACCCTACTTACAGTTAAGTTCTATATTTTACTATTTGCTTTATATGTTTATTCAATACAAACATAATTTCTTTTTTTTTTCCTTTTTTTGTATGGTCTCAATTCTAAATTCCTATACGTATAGGAAAAATTAATCTTACACAAGAAAGAATAATTTACACA
The DNA here is from genome assembly GCF_021130785.1 of Homalodisca vitripennis. Taxonomy (NCBI): domain Eukaryota; kingdom Metazoa; phylum Arthropoda; class Insecta; order Hemiptera; family Cicadellidae; genus Homalodisca; species Homalodisca vitripennis. The sequence goes on along the minus strand of NW_025781273.1, from coordinate 27,537 downwards.
GTATTGATGTACTATGAACTTATAATTCATATCTTTCTAAAAGTTTCATTTTGTATTTTCTTAAAAAAGCTGCATTGCTTTTCCCTATCACTTTCCCGCAGTTCTCTTTCTAGTACATTCAATAATCTAATAGATGTCACTAAGAAGGACTTACTGTAGATAACAGTTCTATGAATCGGAATTTGTAAAGTTATTCTTGAAAAACGAGTATTTCTAACATGTACATCAGTCATTCTTTTGTATCTTTCAAACAAATAAACTGGTTGTTCATTTTTAAGTACTTTAACTGCCAATTTCATTATATTCAATTCCATCCGCTCCTTAATTTTCAATAAACCAAGGTCTTTATAATATGGTGTTACATGTTGATCCCACCTTAAATTATAGATATATCTATCTTATGCACGCATTTTGCGCTTTCTGCAACTTATCAGTTAACTCATTATTTATGTCACAATAAGCTATATTTGCATAATCAAAAATAGGTAATACTATTGTTGCTACTAGAAGCTTCTTAATATAAATTGGAGGATTAAAGCTCAATTTTCTAAATTTATACAAACACTGGAATACCCTCCGAACAATATAATTTACTTGTATACGCCATGATAAATCATTAGACATTCTTAAACCTAAATTGACAATTGAGCTCTCTAAATTTAAATGTACATTGTTTATCATCAAAGGTGTCAAACTGTTAACATCAATGTGAGGTAGCAACCTTGAGGATCCAAACAATACCGGCTTACACTTTGTTATATTAAGCTGTAATCCATGATCTTTACACCATGTATGTAATGTACCCAAATCCGCATTCATACAGTTAACAGCATCATTTACACATTGAATATTAGGCCTACTGTTTAAATATAACTGAATATCATCTGCATACATCATATATTTACAAAATATGTGATGTAAATATATATTTATAAATATATATATAATGTAAATATATATATTGTAAATGTGTCCGGTGAGATGGTTTGCCCGGACGACCTTCAACTCCTCAATTTCAAGACACCATCCAGCACTCGTTCCAATGACCTCTTCATCAGGCAACACTATGGCACAAACTATGCAGCAAACAGCACGGTGGCTCGCCTGCAGAGGGCCGGCAACAACCTGCCTATAACTGTCGACCTGTTCCATGATGGCGTGAGATCATTGAAGTGGAAAGTGAAAGGAGCAGTGCTGCCAACGTAAATGCCTCCACTTAATGTCTATGTTTGTTCATTTTCTCGGTTTATTGTATGTCATAGTTTGTCTATTTACCATTGTTATTTTTACTGTCTGCTGTTTTGAAACACTGTTACGAATATCCCTGTTATATTATTTTATAGTTTATTATGTTTTTTTCTGTTGTTACTGTTATTAAGTTATTTCTGTTATTATGTTATTTCTATTGTTATAGTTTATTTATTGTTGCGTTCTTTCATTATGGTATTGTTATAGTTTTTAAAACATTTAAATACGTTTTTATTCTAGCATATATCATGCCTTGCATTAGAGTATTATGTAATATTTCCTTTCAGTCATTCACATGTTTTTGTTGAGGTAATTTTTTGGTTTAGGTTAAGTTGTAATTATTGATCTTGAATTATGGATCTTGAATGTAAAAATGGAGTATGTCCGTTGGAAATAAATAAATAAATAATAAATAAATAAATAAAATATAACAGAACTACCAATCTTATTAATGTATAAAGAAAAAAGCAAAGCAGAAAGTGTGGATCCCTGTGGAACACCTACAGAGTTTATTCTTCCATTCTGAAAAATTTCCATTATTTGTTTTGATTCGCTGAAGTCTATTGGTCAAGTAATCTCGAAACCAATCAACCACAGCGGAACCAAAATTGTAAGATTCTAGAACAGACAATAATAAATTATGATTCACAGAGTCAAAGGCACGACTAAAATCAAGAAGCATTAATAATGTTATCTCTCTGTTATCAATAGCATGTCTGATATCGTCTGTTATTTTAACCAGTGCGGTTTGTGTACTGTAAAAGGATCGATAACCAGACTGATATTTATCTAAAATACTATTCCTAGTAACATAATTACAAATTTGGTTATAAACTATTTTATCTAATATCTTACCTAATACACTTAATATGTTTATAGGCCTATAGTCTTTACATTCTGAAGGTGTTTTTATCTTTGCTAATGGTATAATAAGAGCTCTTTTCCACTGACATGGATAAACAGAATTATATAAAGAATAGTTAAAAATATGACACAACACATCACTGATTTCTTCACAAACCAATTTTAAAAATCTAATATGTATTTCATCATTACCAACAGCATTAGACGATATATCTAACATCATTTTAGGAATTTCTTCTCTACGTACTACAGAAAAAATAAACATATCATCAATACCACTAAAGACACCTCTTTGACTTTTATAATAATCAATCAACTCTTCATTTATACTATGGCTAACACCACAGAAATAACTATTCAACTCTTTTAGTTGTACAACTACATCTGACATAACATTAGCATTTTTACCAACTCCTTGACTGTTAATTACATTCCAAATATCTTTGCAATGCTTATCTGGTTTCAATAAAGAGTCAAAATGACGGTTTCTCGAGTCTCTTAATATACGTTTTACTTGATTTCTTAAGACTCTGTAATTTTCCCAAGTTATAGGATCTTTCGTCCTTATATATTGACTGTACAACTTATCCCTGTCTTTCATCATTGATTTTATTTGTGTATTTATCCAAGGGCAGGGAGTCCTTTTTGTTGAGATATTTCTTTCAGGTACATATTTATTAAATAAATTATTTAATTTATTAACAAATATATCTACCTTTGTATTTATATTGTCTACTGAGTAAACATCATCCCACGATAAAGATTGACATTCTTGCCTTAATCTATTTACATCTGCATTTTTGAAATCTCTAATAACTTTCATGACCCTATTAGTACTATTTTTAACTCTAAGACATAGCTCTATGTGTATTAAATCATGATAAGATATACCAGCTACAGATATTTGTCCGTACACATTTACTTTGTTCACGTCATTACAAATCAATAAGTCCAATAAGGTATCAGATTTAGGTAAATGGTATGTTGGTTGTAATGGTAGAATAGTAAAATTAAAATTCTCAATTAAATTAATAAATTGCGTTTTATCTGGAAAAACTCTGTCTGTACTTAAGTCTATATTAAAATCTCCTATAAGTAATACATCTGAATAAGTAGGCAATAAGTCCCCAATTATGTCAAAACAGTCCGATATATAACCTGCTTTCGGTGGTCTGTAAAAGGCACACAACAATAACTTCCATCCCAAAGCTACTTCTAAAAAAATAAATTCAGGTTTCTTACAGTACAAGGATTGTGATGAAACTAATACTTTGTAATTAAAACATTTCTTAATATATATTCCAATTCCTCCACCCTCCTTACCCTCTCTGTCATGTCTTATGAAGTTAAAACCATCAATACTAAAAGGACTAGAAGCCAAAATGGGTTTCAGGAATGTTTCCGTAACCACAACTATATCAAAAATATTATCCTCAAATAAACTAAAAAAGGACTCTTTGTGCGCTCTTAGGTTTTCTACGTTGACATGAGCTACTTTCAAAAAACCTTTATTCTTATTACTAAATTTAGATTTTAAACTATTAATCTTTTCCCTATTATGCAGTAATAATCCACAATCACTCGCCATATATTATTATATGGAAGAAAGACATCAATATTTTAGCACATAATATTGTCAAAAAAACACCATACTTACAACATGAAATTAAAACAACTGAAGAACAAAAAGAAACAACTGATAAACTTATCATACCGAAGATAAACAAAACACAAAACTGAAATGTAAGACAAACACCATCATTTCAACTTTTCAAGGTCCTCTTCTCGCTTCACCTCAATTGCCGGATCTCCTTGATTTTTACGTAGGAAGATGCGTCCTCCGCTGACCCATACGAAAGTGTACTGTTTCTCACTGCGACACAGCCGCGCAGCTCGCAGCAACCTCCTCTTAGCCGGCGTCAGACTGTGGTTGATATAAATCACAGAAGAATTTCCCAGTAGAAAGCCAATGTCCCTGGTGTTCAAGTTCCTCTTATCTCTTCTTTTTTGTATAAACATTTGCATATCAATATTTCGCACAAAGCGAACTACTATACTCCCTATACTACTACTCTAGAGAGAGAGAGAGAGAGAGAGAGAGAGAGAGAGAGAGAGAGAGAGAGAGAGAGAGAGAGGAGAGAGAGAGAGAGAGAGAGAGAGAGAGAGAGAGAAGAGAGAGAGAGAGAGAGAGAGAGAGAGAGAGAGAGAGAGAGAGAGAGAGAGAGAGAGAGAGAGAGAGAGAGAGAGAGAGAGAGAGAGAGAGAGAGAGAGAGAGAGAAGAGAGAGAGAGAGAGAGAGAGAGAGAGAGAGAGAGAGAGAGAGAGAGAGAGAGAGAGAGAGAGAGAGAGAGAGAGAGAGAGAGAGAGGAGAGAGAGAGAGAGAGAGAGAGAGAGAGAGAGAGGAGAGAGAGAGAGGAGAGAGAGAGAGAGAGAGAGAGAGAGAGAGAGAGAGAGAGAGAGAGAGAGAGAGAGAGAGAGAGAGAGAGAGAGAAGAGAGAGAGAGAGAGAGAGAGAGAGAGAGGGAGAGAGAGAGAGAGAGAGAAGAGAGAGAGAGAGAGAGGAGAGAGAGAGAGAGAGAGGAGAGAGAGAGAGAGAGAGAGAGAGAGAGAGAGAGAGAGAGAGAGAGAGAGAGAGAGAGAGAGAGAGAGAGAGAGAGAGAGAGAGAGAGAGAGAGAGAGAGAGAGAGAGAGAGAGAGAGAGAAGAGAGAGAGAGAGAGAGAGAGAGAGAGAGAGGAGAGAGAGAGAGAGAGAGAGAGAGAGAGAGAGAGAGAGAGAGAGAGAGAGAGAGAGAGAGAGAGAGAGAGAGAGAGAGAGAGAGAGAGAGAGAGAGAGAGAGAGAGAGAGAGAGAGAGAGAGAGAGAGAGAGAGAGAGAGAGAGAGAGAGAGAGAGAGAGAGAGAAGAGAGAGAGAGAGAGAGAGAGAGAGAGAGAGAGAGAGAGAGAGAGAGAGAGAGACTTATTCACCAGGCCGCTTTCCTGAGTTCCTCTTGAGCCTTCCTCTTGATTACTCTTGATCCTCTTCCGGGCACTCTTGTGCCTATCCAACACACCTCTCCCCTCACCTAGCACTTATGTACTAGGATCATCGGAATTTTGAATTCTTCTTTCGTTTTGTTCCTATGTTCTTATGCTCCTCTTCAAGCTGCTTGCTGTCTTCCGGCATTTTCTAGGTCATGCTTCTTACTCCCTATCTGTCTACACATACGTGAAAACTCCAGTGCTGATACTTTACTTCTAAGAAAGTTTATCTTTTCCCAAGCCCACATCTTCCGTCGGAGGAGTTCCTTCAAATCTTTCCGTTCTTCTTCGTAGAACCAGCACTCCATCAGCACATGCTGAGATGTCTCCAGCTCTCCGCAGTGGGTGCAGCGGTCATCTTCCACGAGGTTAAAGCTCTTCAGTTTGGCCTTAAAGTTGCCATGTCCACTCACGAACTGTGTGGTGTAGTGGTCCGTCTCCCAGTGCACCTTCTTCCTGATCCTCACATCCGGGACGAACGCAAATGTCTCTCTTCCTTTAGTGCTTCTTTCCCACAACCTCTGACATTCGTCAAGTGTTTCTTCTCTTCTAATCCCCCTGCTCTCCCCGCTGTCTAACCCTTCCTCCTTTTCCCTTCTTCGCTTGATTCTTTCTTCTACCATCAGGTCTAGCGGGATCACTCCGGCAATCACTCTCACAGCTTCGTGGGATATTGTGCTGTAACCCTTGATCACTCCTAATAGCATCTTCCTCTGCAGGCTCATCAGCTTCGACCTCTCTCCTCGTCCTCTCATTCTTTGCCCCCACATTTCACAGCCGTACAGGACCATGGGCTCCAGCGCTCCGATGTACAGTCTCCTTAAGTTTTCACACTTCATTCCATGATTTTTTTTGCCAGTCCTTTCAATTTTCCAAAGGCTTTCATAGACTTGTCGATCACCTGGTCATAATGCCCTGCAAACTTCATCCTGCTTCCCACTACTACTCCTAGATATTTTGTCTCGTTCGAGCACCGGATTGTCACATCTCCCATGTTCACACGGATAAACCTTTCAACTAACTTTCCTTTGAGTAATACCATCACAGTCTTCTCCTTCGAGAACGTCATCTTCCTTTCTTCTCCCCATCCTGTAATAAGCTCTAGGGCTCTTGTCGCCTTCCCCATGAGATCTGGGCTCGTGTTGGACTTCACCAGCAGCAGTCCGTCATCCGCATAAGCTCTCGCCGAAATACCCTCCTCAAATGGCAGCCGTAGGAACCCATCGAACAGGATATTCCAGAACAGAGGGCCCACCACTGATCCTTGGGGGCAGCCTTTTGTGATGCTCTTGCTCACCTCACCGTTGCCAGCTCTCAGCGTCACTGTCCTCCCCCTAAAGTAGTCCCTCACCAGACGGTAGATATTGTTGGGGCATCGCCATCTTACCAGCACCCTCAGGATCTCTGGCCACCAAGCGGAGTCGAACGCTCCGGAGATGTCCAGGAACAATCCAACGACGTATTTTTCCTCAGATTCTTCTACCTCTCTTCTCATGTCCAGCAATGCATCGACTGTTCCCACACCTTCCATGAAACCATACTGAGCAGCATTCGTCCTATTTTCTCTCTCCATCCATTCCTTCATCCTCTTCACGACCAGTCTTTCCCCTAACTTTCCCAACACGGGTAGGAGGGTCACCGGCCTGTAGGATTTGGACTTTGCTCGGGTCTTTATCTTCGCTTTTCAAGAATACTTTCACTATTCCTTTCTTCCAGACGTCCGGAAACCTGCCTTCTCTCAGCATCTTGTTGTACAAGTTCAGCAAGCGTACCTTTGATTCGTCCGTACATCCTCTTGACGACTTCGCCCTTTATTCCGTCATATCCCGGTGCCTTCCGGTCTTTCATTTGTTTGACACATGCGGTCAGCTCTTCCTCCGTGAAGTCTTCCTCATTTGCTCCAGTGCTCTCCTCCATCATCCCCCCTCTAACTTCTCTCTGTTGCTCAGTGTCTTCATCCTCCCTATCGTCCGGTAGCAGACCTTCGATCAATCTCCGTAGAGTGTCTTCCACTGTTTCTGTCATCGTTCCATCTTCCTTCTCTAGGCTGACCAATTCGATATCCTTCTCTATCTTCTCCGCAACGATCTTGTAAACCTTTCCCCATGGATCACCTTCTTCGTCTGCGATGAGCTTTTCCCACATCTTCCTCTTCTGCTTCCTGATTTCCCAGATGTATTCTGTTCTTGATCCGGTAAACGCTCTCCTGTCAACCTCCCTTCCTGTTCTTCTCCAAATCCTGCTCTTCCCCCTCATCTTAACTCGTAATTTCTCCAGATCTTCCGACTACCAATAGACCTTCTTCATTCCTTTAGTTGCCTTGGGAAACTGGTCCTCCATCAGGTTCAACGTCATTTCCGTGATTTTCTCCGCATGAACCTCTGCTGTAGTCATTTCCAGTTCCATGACTTCGATACTTCTACGTAGCGCCTCGTCAAATCTCGTCCAGTTAACCTTCCTTCAAGCAGTACGTTCCTAGTCTCTGCTCGTTTTGGTTACCCCGATTCTCCTGATCTGATATCACCTTCATTGTGATAAGTCTGTGGTCACTCAAGGTCTCTTCCTGTACTGTCCAGTCTTTAATCCTGCTTGAGATATCCCTCGTCGCTATCGTCACATCTATGTTCGACTTGCCTCCCTGTGTGTTCTCAAAGGTCATCCACCTACTAAATTTGTTCAGCACCTGAAGATCCCAAGCCGAGACAACGTCTTCTACCTTGGACCCTTTTTCATCTGTAGAACCACTGCGCCACAGTCCTGACCTCGCATTCAGATCCCCTCCACATAAGACTTTCCTTGTTTCCTTTCTTTCTAATTATGTCCACTAACCATGTTAAATGCCCATCAATAGGTTCTGATGGCCTGCAGTATAGACTAATCACTTGCATCGACTTTCCTCCTTGTTCCAACCTTACACTGACGCACGTTCCGCTTGTTTCACCTGCGTTCATGATTGCTCCGATCTTCTCATTCATCACAAAAATTGCACTCCAGATATCTTCTCTTCCACTCCGGTCATGAAAAACTCTGCATCCAGAAATCCTCACTCTCCCACCCACTATGTATGGCTCTTGGACCAGGAGAACATCAATCTTATCTAGTAAACATCTCCTAATGGCTTCATCCATAGCTACCTTACTCCTACCTAAATTCCACTGGGCAATCCTACAGTCCATAATCAATCTTATCATTATTCCTCTTAACGGCCTTCTCGTACACAGGACACCTCCTTGAGCCTGCATCATGATTTAGGTCCCCTCGACCTTCTCTTTTGCAGTTGGCACAACACACTGCTTCTTTCTTCTTCTTATTAGGGCAGTCTTTATAGTCGTGTTCCTCCGCACAGTATGAGCAACTAGGTTTCAGCGAAGTGCAATGCCTAGCAATGTGCCCAAATCTCTGACACTTGAAACACACTGGCTATGTCCACGTAGTCCTTCACCCTGCAGCACTGCCACTCCACAAAGATCTTGTCTTTCATCCTTAGCAAGTTCCTAACTCTCACGGAGCAATTCCACTACAATATGATTTTTCTTCCCTCCAGATCTTGCATCCTTGTTACTTGTGTCTCACCTCGAACTCCTGTCTGAAACTGTTCCTGCTCGATTTCACTGCCATGCATATTCCTGCTGAAACACTTCTTCTTTCACCTCCTCTTCGGTCAGTTCAGCGTTCACATCATAAATCATTATGACGGGCTTCTTCTTTGTCGGTTTCTCAACCTTCAACCCTGCCTCCAAGAGCGATTTCTGCTTTATCAGGTTCTCCACTCCTTCTTCGTTCTCTGCCTCCACGATTACTCCGTTCCTGATGTAAATCAGTCTCCTAACCTTTAGGCCGATTTCTTGTGGCTTAACCAGTCTCATTAGAGTGCTTTTAACTTCTTCACTCTCCTTATTCTCACTCTTCACGATCACCAGTTTAGGTGCTGGCAAAACAGGACCTTTCGTTCCTGAGATTTTTGGCACTTCTTTCCTTCCCAGTGCTTGAGCAAAGGTTGCCCGGTTCTTTGGCTCACACGTTTCTTCTCTCACCTTTAGCTCCTCCCTGACCACTGTCCTTAAGAGCTCTGCCATGCTTTTTCCTTTTTCTTCTACTCTTGTTTCCAAAATTACTCTATCTTCTCTAGCCCTTACGATCTGCTCCTGGAGTTCACTCAAGTACCCCTGAAAAACTATTGGCATAGGTTTTCTTCACCATCTTAACAATTTGCGGTTGTTTAAACCAGTTCTGCATTTTCAACAAGATCTTTCCCATATTTTCTAAGGGGTCTCTTCCAAGTTCCGACTTCTCCTCGTCTTCATCCTCATCCTCGTCTTCCGTATCCTCGACTCTCCTGTTCTTCGACTGTCTATTATCTGCTTCATTAGGACTCCTCCTTGTCCTTTTCTCCATTCTTCTCTTCCCAGCATCTAGTTCTGAATCTGACTCCTGTTGGCTGCTGGTTGCCGAGATCCCTCCTCCCTTATCCAACTTGCTCAGTTTCCTCTCTCTTGCATGCTTCTCCAAGAGCTCCCTCTCCACAGCTGCAATCCTCTGCGCCCTCCTCCCTTCGTCTGTTCTCCTCCTCCTCCTCCTTCTTCTTTTGTTGGTTTTTTTTATATTCTTCCATAATCGTTCCCACGAGTAGCTAGGGAATAACAGTCCGCTCCTCCAGAGCCCCGCTTAGAGAAGTAAGGCTACATTTTGTGAAGGGTCGCCTGGTCCCTCACAGTGTTCCACTAGCGACACTTGTCTTCCCAGTGCCATTCATCCCCTCGGCATGGTCCTTAGGATTAGGAATGTAGACGGATTTGAAAAGGCTCCCCTTTTCGCCGACCGCCCAGCGTCGAGGCTACTTGCGCCAACCTCTACTTCAGTCTCCTTCAGAGTGCCACGCCCGTTACCCCGCTCAACTGGATACGGGGATAGGGTAGTGACACTCCGTTCTAGGGGTACAGCGCCTGAAGTACGAGCTGTACCCGCCTCCTTCCCCAGTTAGTCGCCTCTTACGACAAGCAGGGGACCGCTCCAGGCCTATTCTCCAGATCCTCCCCGAACCTGGTGGGGGTTCTAAAGAGAGAGAGAGAGAGAGAGAGAGAGAGAGAGAGAGGAGAGAGAGAGAGAGAGAGAGAGAGAGAGGGGAGGAGAGAGAGAGAGAGAGAGGGAAGGAGAGAGAGAGAGAGAGTACTTTCTTAATGGATACTTTCTTTCATACGACAAAATGAACATAACGATAGTAAAATACATTGTCTTAACAAAGCAGCACTGGTACTGGTAAGAGTTCTTCATTTGTATACGCCTCCTTTTAAATCAGTATATTTTTAGTGCCTGGTTATATTGAGCTGTGTTTCATATGAATCTTTATTAAGTAATCATCAGTACCCAAACTTTTTCTTTAGGAAATCCTCATAAAACTACATTAGCAAGAATGTTATAATGACATCATGTATACATTTTAATAGTTCAGGTGTGCTTAAAAAAGAACATTGTAATTAGTAGAGTATTAAGGGGAGCATGTACCTTTTTCGGGTCCCATGTTATTTAAATGGGAGTACACTGCAACATGTCGGTACCATTATCTCCTAAACTATTAGACATATTGACTTTAAACTTTAGGGTTTTGTTCTACATTAACAGCTTTATATTTTCATGCCTTTTTTTAAATATCTTAATAAACAAAAAAATTATCGTGGTAGCAATTTAACAAATTTTTTTTTTAATTATGTAAATACAATATTTTTTAAAATTATAAAAACATAATATATATTGATAAAAAAAAGCATGAATCTACTCACCAACTAGTCTGCAATAAGTGTGTAAAATTTGAAGTCTGTAAGTCTAATAATTGTTTCACAACGTGTTCCGAAATGTCACAAAACGGTACTTTCGGTTAAAACAGCTTTAAAGTTTTAGTTACACTTCAAAACACATAATCACTTTAAAATCCACCTGGACAGTAATCATCTTCTTCATTTTTACTCTTTTTTCCTATCCTTCTTTTTATCCTCTTCTTTTTATTTTCTTCTTGGACTTCTTTGTCAGCTTTTTTAACCCTATTGGAATCGATTTGTTGAAGGCCTTCAACCATAAAGCGTCCTGGTTGGATGCATAATCGTTCCAAAACATTCACTTTGGCCATTGCTCCTTCATTAAAACTAAGAACTGCATCACAAACCCCTAATTTTAATGTCTGAATGCCAACAAATGTGGTCTTGGGTAGCCTATTCCAAATTACGCTATTGATGCTTTCATTAGGGTTCTGTGTTTTACCGTGCAGACACCTCTTTAGTAGGGCTGGGGCTGATAAATCCTTATAGATTGGTTTTATTTCTTCCATAATAGATTCAGGCAATGAGTTTGTATGTTTGAAATCATCTAGCTTATTATTTGCCTGAGCTTGTCTGTATTTGCAGCAAGACTCAATCCCAGGCGGGCATAGTTCGTGCTGAGGTTTTGCGTCAGTCGATAATTTGTGATAGAACGTAGCCCATATTGCTCTCTTCATTTTTCAACATCTTCCAAATTATTCCTTATTGCCATCCCATAAAAACGTTGTAAGTGATCTATCTCTACATCAGTCAACCTACCTTGTCCTCCAAGTCCTTTACCATCCTTCAATTTGATTCGTTTTTTATCCCTCTTCAATCGCCGCAGTCTTGTTCCTAGTCGCTTCTGAATATGGCCTACACATTCAAGTTTTTCTAACAAAACATCATCACCATAGGGATTGTTTGCCACAACATGAGTAAACCCCTTAGAGTCCCCATCTCCAAGGTATTTTGTGTATCGCACATTGAGTTTAGCCTCAGAGCGGCGACAAAGAGTCAGAGCTCCCGCCACCTCCATTCCACCACTTGTACCTGAAAAATTTGCCAAACAAGTACCAGAATTTTTTGTGCTGTTTCAATAGGGTTTTGTCATGGCTTAGAGGTTTTCTGACACATTTATTACAATATTTGCTGAAACACTCAAAGTCCATAACCTTTCCTGTATCGAAGGATGTTGCTGTCATTACGCCGTTCACAGAGGTGAAGCCTCGCTTCTGCCAGGGTACCGTCAAAAGCGGCTGCTATATCACGACAATCATCATTTAGGCTACGAACTTCATCAGCTGCCTGTCTAAGTGAACATTCACTTACCTCTGTTACAGCGGTAAGCAGTTTTTTATTATATTTTTCAATTCGGCTGTTTGGTGGAGCGATATTCATCACAGCAGAAAATACCATACCAGAATCTAGGCCTTTGCCGATTGAAACGTAGAGCATAAACATATCTTAGATTCAACTTATACATATTTCTAACACATTTGGAGCTTATTACTGAGTCAGTATGTTTACATACATTGCAACAAATATTTACACGATGTACTATTCCACACTTGAAGTCTTCATCTAGGCTTATGTCAATGCAGTCGGAACTACTACAATATTTACATGCAGTGAAAGATTTTATTAGGCCAGAAATCTGTTGTAAATCTATCATAATATTTACATTGTTTATGTCATAATCACTAAATTTAGGCAACTTTGAATCATTAATCTTCTTAGAACTAGATGATTGTTTAGGCCTAAGCCTATTAGATTCACTTGTACCTGGAGAAGCACTTAGTCCTAGTTCACTTGAATTTTTACGAAATTGGTTACCTCTGTAAGACTGTTTATTGAACCTCATCACTCTAGGCATGGCTAATACACAATAATATCACTTATTTATATAATAAATACACACTAAGAGTCCAAAGTTTTGATCACTGGCACCACACAAAATAGAATTACACTGACAAACACTGTTAGTAAACATAAACAATAACAATAATATCAATAGTGTAGGTTAGGTAAGTTACAGATGACTTACATCCTTCAAATGCATCTAAAGCAAGCAGTGCTACCAACCTAAAGGGGAAAAACTTAATAATCATACAATTGGAGCAAGTAATATGTATATAATACATTCTGACACTAACAATCCATAGCGCGCCATGTTGTCAGCTGAAAAAAAGCGTGCATACATTTCTTAAAACACATTTTACACATATTTCTAAACCTCTCAGATATAGAGTGTTATATATTTTTGAAAAGGGCATAAAACATAGTATTTTTTATGATATGTTTTCAAAAAATTGATATTTTGGTGCCAAAAAGGTACATGCTCCCCTTAAAATAAATTTTTATCTCAGGTTTAAACTAGAATAAAATTCCTTCTACAAAAGTGTCAAAAATGTCTATGTGTTTTGTCCCAAAGTATTTCATTAGTCTCTTTGTCTATTTGTACTGTTTTACAACTTTGGTTAGGAAATCTCATCATATTGAATTTTTCTTATACTCTCTACAATCCAACACCATTCTTAAAAGCATCCTTTAACGCATTAAAAAGCAAATTTTGAATTGTAGCAGTTTAATTGTATATCGGTGTTATCCACTGCAGCGTTTCTTTTCAGATTAAGAACCATTAGTCCATTACAGCATCTTGCTTTCTTTATAAGCTTATTTCGTCAGTTCAGTTACTATACCAGTATTTAATATGATTTTGTAATAGTAGGTATCCTATCCTCAAAAGGAAGGCAAATTATTAACATTGATAGTTGTTTTTCAATAAATTCCTCCTTCAATTTTCCTTACCAATTTATTTCACTGCACAGTATGAATTTCTTAAGGACAAAACATTTCAAGTGTTAAATTTAATCATGTACTGAATAATAAGAATGATAATGATATTAATAATATCGTTTATTGATATAATTTAATATAATATAAAAATTGTATTACAACAGTCCTAAATCTAACCTAACCATTCTCGCTGACAATGACCCACTCAAACATACATGACCTCATTCAAACTTCTCTCTTATAAATTACAGGTCCTGCAATACTATTTTGAGAATTTTTGTGTTCTTAATTGACCCAGCGATTCATCATAAACTCGTCAACAGATTAAAATGCCTTTTACAACACCAAAATGGCTTTAACTGAGATTTACATTTTTTCATTTCGTTGTTTAATACCTTCAGGGAGACTGTTGATTAGTCTGACACAATCTTGAGAAGGCAAATTTTTTGAGAGCATTTGTTTTATGTTGTTGTGCTCGAAAATTGACCCTGGATTCTGAAATCCCGTTCCAACTTGTGTTTTCCACAGCTACCCTAGAGCTTAATTCCATATCCCAGATGAGGATAAATTATGTCAAAATAGTCCGTCTTTTAATACCCTGATAGAGTAGTACTGTGCTAAGTTGCGAAAAGAAAAATTACGCAATGCAATTTTTTTACATGCGTGGTCGACGTGACTATCCCAATTCAGACCCCGATGTAGGTACATTTCAAGGAATTTTGTGGATTTTGTTTCCTGGAATGGAGCATCATCCACAGACACTGAAGGTTTTGTTTCAAAATCTTGATTCCTGAATGCAAATTTTATGAACTTTTATTATGATTCGTTTTTTCAGGTCTATTTCAGAGAAACATTTAATGCAGAAATTCATTTCATAAAACGTGATTGTTTCCAGGTTCCTCAACTGTTCTGGCCTTGACGCAGAGAGTCGTCTTATCTGCATACTCAACCACCTTTACATTTTGGATTTATTGGTTTAGATCATTTACGTATATAAAAAGAGAATTGGACCAAGGATAGATCCCTGTGGGGCTCCATGAGTGAACTTTGATTTTGAGCATGTTTGTCAATATTACATTTATGGGACATCGGGATATAGAAATACTAGTAATACATTTTTGTAAAAACAAATATAGTGTTCTTTTCAACCCCATTTCATAGATCATGACATCACCATCTTTGATTTGACTGTTGAGAGCACACGATACGTTTCTGGCAAATTTTATCTTTCTAGACATCAAGAAGTAAGGAACGAATAAAATGTTTGTAGGGGTTTCAACCCCATTCAACCCCTATGAATGTTTGATCTTTACGAAAATGCTTCGATGTTTTTATTTAAGTCATGATGAAAACAATTTCAACTTTCTGGGATATCGCGAAGTTTAGAATTCGTTATGCGTGTATCAATGAGTGAAGGCTTTAATTTTGTATGAAGAGAATTTTTCTTTTTGTAAAAACTACATCAATTTCAAAAATCAGTATAAATAATAATATACTCGTATATTTTATCTTTAAACAAACTTTTTATATCTACAAGTAAATTGCCACCAATTTTTAGGCTGTACGATTTAATTAATGTCACAATGTATCGAAAAAGTGTCCTTTGAAAACTATACAAGAACATGACACATCATCGTCTGGCTTCTTTCCAGTCTTCTCTCTTCTGGTATGAGATCTTATTCATGAATGTATGCATTTCCAGTTGTTTATGATACATGTTTATTAGTTTGAGTAATATGTCATTGTATTTGAACTAAAAATTTTTATAAGTTATAATGACTGGATTACAATTCTGTTAAATATACCTTCCCGAAACAAAACTAATTATTTGTCATGTTTATTGTGTAAATTATTAACATTACTTTCTAATGAGAAAAGACAACAAATAAGAAGAAATGTTTAGGTAAAATGTCCAATTATACTAGAAATATAAATAAGGTAAGAGATAAATTCTCTGAACAATGGAATGGCGTGACAGGACCGTTATATTACAGCAACGCCTCTGGTTGAAACCATTTGGCTCACAGCCTGTCCACACCGATCTCGGGGAATTATTTCTCTTTAAAACAACATTCCTCACTAAAAAATCCATAGGAGTCTTCAGCATTCTTGAGTCTAGTCTAGCCATTTAACAATCTTTCATATTTATTTTATTTCCTCTCATCCTAAATGTACCTAAAAATTTATACTTTTAAAACTTATCTGTTAAAAATACAGTTCGAGCACAGAGTTTTTAATTAAGTATAAAATATTTAAAATAAAACGAATAATATGTTTTACTTAAATTTTAAAAAATGCAGTATGTGAAAATAATAATTAAATGCTGTCCAGAGTTATTAAGGAGAAATTAAGTGTTTATAATTTTGGTGATAACCAGAATGATTCATTTCATAATTTGACATCCATCTCTATAGGAGAAAGAATTTTAACCGCGGGGACGTCGATAAGCCGACAGCTTTAAGAAAAATAGGACAGCGAGCGTTTGCAGGTGAATGTACACAAAACAAAGGCCCCCTTACGGGCTACCACAACGCATCAAATTTCTGTGACGCCGGATTCTTTATCAATACCACATATTCTTTTAGGTTCCTAGAAAATGTTATTAGTATTTGAAACGAGTTAGATGTTTTAAATTCATTATTTGTGCAATACAGATTAAAAGTATATATATATATATATATATATATATATATATATATATATATATATATATATATATATATATACTTTTAGAAATATAGGGTAATGCCTCATATTAACCTTTTAACGAAAACACCTAGAAAAACCAAACTCAGTAGATATGGGTAGACTACAAAAATGTATTTTTACGTTGGTATCACAAGATTTACTCTCCTCCCAAAATACGAAAAGTTACATGTCGCTTTGAAGTAATTTTGTAGAAGGAAAATTAAAAACTAAACTTAGAAAGCGCTATTTGAAACTAATATAAAATTGCATCTAATTTAAATGTCCAATATTGATACGATGAACGTTATGAATATCACTATTCATTAGTTGCTTGCCTTAACTTTAACTTGCCTCAACGAACGACGGGCACATACATATCAGTTATTCTTTATCTGAAGGAAACCTGTATTAGTTTGATGATGTTGCGCAAAGTTAAGAAGTTATTATTCATGTACAGTAAATATCTACTAGTTGTACAGTATGGAGCTTAGAAAGTAAAGTGATTTTAATTATGCGTGGTTATGAAGATTGGATAAGACCTTATTATTAGAACCTTACACAATTACTCTTTTCTAAATCCCAACCCTATTCAAAACCAGGAGAGCAAAAACCCGTAAACCTTACAAAATCCTCTTCTTTTACAAACTTCCTGACGATTTAGCGAGTTAATGATAAGGAATATTGATAATAATGCAATACCAATAGAAAACAGACAGGGAGTCTTCTCAATAGGAGCGTCGTTTAGAGTAAACGGGAAGGTTGCACCTATTAGTATGGGTCTAATGTTAACCCTCACTGGATGAGATAACAAATTATACAGTATCTAGAAAAAAGTGTAAAATTGTTATTGTTTGAGTAATTTAGTTTTGGCCCTCCCTTTCTTATTGAAGGAATATCCTTTTTTCTTAATGGCTGGTTGATAGAAGAAGAGCTATCAAGGCTCAGCAAGGTCAGAATTTACAACAGGTTAGCAAAATTATCAGGCCGTGGACTTGGGAACAATTTGAGCATATACTGTTATGAAAAACATTTCAGGTTAGTAAGGCAATCGAACTTTCATGGTTGAAGTTTTGTATTTGTAAAACTATTTTTTAACTTTCATAATGTAAAACAGTAATTTCAAACGAGTTTAAATAGCATAACTTTGTTTATTATTCTTTTTCTACAATTTTAGGCATAAGAATATTGAAAAGTTGAATTAGTCAGCATTTCCGTCTTGAGATGTTGGCATGCCCGTCGTCTTGAGATGTTGGCATGCCCGTCGTCTTGAGATGTTGGCATGCCCGTCGTCTTGAGATGTTGGCATGCCCGTCGTCTTGAGATGTTCCGTCTCCTTCAATGTTTCACAAACAATTTTTTTATGAAGGTCTTTATAACGATGTGTAACCTGGACATGGTGTAATACTTAAAAAGTTTCATTTGGCCCCAAACTGTAGTTTTTTGAGAGCAGGATAGATTTTGTGATAAAATTGGTAAAATGCAGTGTTATACCCTGCATAGGTATATGTACTTGTTAAAAACGTTAATATAGGGTATTCATAATTTTTAATCTTATGCTTATATATGTATAAGCATAATTGTGACTTCTTGATTAAGAGTTCTCATTTTCATTGGTATACAAATTTATTTTCCCACTGATATATGTATAGCCTTATGGTAATCCTGGATAACCTTATGAAAACGACAATTAGTCCGCTAATTTAACATGGAGGCATCGAACTGGCATACAGGGATGATTGACTGAAACGCGATTAAAATATGATTATTTTAGCCGGCTTCAAACATGTATGAGGAGTAATATGAGTTAATGTCAAATTAAGAAGACAATAAAAAGAAATTCCAAATACAATTTTATTTATTCAGGCCAATAGTTCCTAGTCCGTCCCGCCGGTCACTCCTTAATGGTATTTTTGACCCAATCGACAAAAGCACGTCCACGGTATACAGCAGGATCAGACAGACAGTTGTAAGACCCGGCGTACAGTCCGTACACAGCCTTCTTGTACACCAGAGGGGTTTCACAGTGAGACTGTACATGACATGATGTGTATAAGTAACTATTTAATAGTAGTCGCAAAGCATATTATTTATGCCAAAACCATACGAGATTAATTCATACTATACTTCGTAATCGTTAGGGTTTGTAGAGCAATGTGTTAGACAAATCAGTGTTTCTTACATTGAAAGAGTCAAGATTACCTTATTATATGTAAATATATTATGGAGACAATATGTTTGAAAATAAAGAAAATATTAATAATATTTTAATACAATGTAACAATAAATGGTTTTGAAAAAAATTATTATGAAACGATATAGGATTACGGAAATGTACCATTATTTTCAAGTTCTAAGTTCCAAGAGCTAGGTACCTCTTGTATTTTTAAGTTTCTCATCCTAAAGTATGAGTGATTTGATTAGTTTTCAATCGCAGAATTGTTTACAAATTTGACTTTGTTATGTTTCTTGCCATGTAAGTAAATTGTTTTACATTTTGAGTGCTTTAAACTTATGACTTAAGATTTTAAAAGTATAACAGATACGAACATTTCATTATTAGACAGCTGCATTAACTATTATTAAACCATTACGAATTAAACAACTTTGCCAATATTAATTCATAAAGATTACGCATTCGAAAACGAAAAGTAACTAAGGATCTTTTAGAGTTGGGGTAAGGACATTTATATCTATGATACAAAACTTTGTTGAAGTTTGTTTCTTCAACATGTATAAAGAACCAAGTAAAAAGTACTTGAATAACAGTTATTTAAATTTTATATTATAAATTTATCCTTTTTTATTAACAGATTCACTATTCCGAGTAATAATTCCGAGGCTAGTATCATATATACTTACACCACAAGGACCAACTTTCGTGTCATATGTACATAATTGTCTCGATGTCAGGTCGGAGTAGGTTCTGCACATTTCCTCCTGTTGTAAACTGCCACTTAGCTGTCAGCGAGGTTAGCGACATGACTTCAGACTAAAAAACACCAATGCATTATTAAAAAAAAACTATTACTAAGTTAAAACAAGATTATCATTTTATTCTCATAGTATTATTTCTTTAATGTTATCTAGGAGTATGAGCTACCATCCATATAAATGCTGCTCTATGTATTGTTCTAATTTAATGGGTTTCAATAATACATTGTCTTATGTTTATTACTATATTTCTAGCTTTCATGCTAGTACTAAAAATGAGTTATGGCGGAAAAGAGTAAAAAAAGTTTATTAATTATTATGATGTTACTGAATAATAGTAATATCATAGGACAATATGATTTCGGACATTTCCCATCGTTTATATTTTAAAATAAAAGTATAACACTGTAATGTATGATGTATAATTTTACAAAACTAAGCTTTTTTAGTCGCTGTATTCAAAAATCTCCATGGTACAAAAAAGTTAATTTCAATCAGAGTCTAGGTAAATTTGTATTGCATATATTTATACAACCCTAAAAAATATAGCAAAAAATAGAAAGGTCCTATAAAATATTGTTTAAAGAAATTATTCTTAAAAACTTAATATCGATAAACCTCAGTAAAATAAGCCGCTAGCAATCAAGTGCAAGATATTTATTTATCCTATAACTCAAATTTGGTTTGTGGTTAGTCATAAGGCACTTCTGAATCACTTCTATTATCTATATTTAAGAATCAAAATAAGGTTTTGTTTGTAAAATTTTTGGTTCTATTGCAGGTAATAACCAGCCAGAAGGGAAAAACAGAGTGTAGCTGCTACAGAAAATATTCTTACGTTTAATCCGTGATCAGTACCAGGGCGATAGGCTTCACAAATATCTAAATCTCATATTATAGATGTTCAAAACAGTTTCAATTTCACCACTCACTTGTGACGCTGGTTCCCCATCCCGATTGTCACAACCTTAGTCGTCGGCTAGAGGCTTGTAGTTCCAAGTTTAGTGGGCTTGACGTATTAGCTAAAAACTTGATGGGCTTGTTGAGCATGACGACTGCGATGTCGTCAGTCCAGGAACCAGTGTAGTTCACCGTCCACCAAAACATGTCTGCAGTGAAGAGCTGGGCCGCCATACACACAGTCGGTACTCTCTACACGGAAACGAGAGATCACCTTGTGGATACCCAAAAATAATTAGGTAATTTTATTGGTTATTTATGCTTTACAACATATAATCCTGTCCTTACTACCCTCTCTACATATAAAAATAAGTTTAAAAAGCTAATCACAGTTATTTGGATTCACCACATCGTAGGTTAAAAAGTAATATTATATAAAACTTATTTTTCTATTTTGAATAAGTTTTAATCTTAAGGGGGTCACTTTTCTCGTATATCTCCCATGTTAATATAAGGTCCTTTTTTCAGAAAACTATTACAGATATCTGAATATTTTTAAAGTTTTATATTGGCTCTTACTACAACTGGAGTGAAAGAATACATTTTCAAGATAATTTTTTATTTTAATTAAATTTTTTATTTAAACATTGCCAAATAGTATAAACCTTAAAAAAAATGTATTTTTAAACATATTTTTCAGCCTATAGAACACTTTCACATAATCATTAAAACAAATTGGTAAGATATTTAACAATAATGTATATGTGTCACAAAACTAAACTTACCGGAAACAGATGATACAAAAATGTCTGATATTACAAAACTTAATGTTTTTACTTCTAATACATGGCATGTGATTTTTAATACGTTGTCGCTTCATCCCCTTCGTTACTCATCCTCATTTATTTCTTCAATTCAATTAATACCTGCCTTTATTTTCTTATAAAGCTCATCTTGACATTTTTCAGTTTTTATGTCTCCTATTCCAGCTGCCATAAAGCACTTACTAACTACTTTCCATGCTTCAGGATTCATTTTTTAAATAAACATGCTCTTTCTACAGTTACGATCTTTGAAGTAGGTGATTGTTTCGTACACTCATTACTACAGTGTATTTATTCTAACAATGTTATTTTTTGGTTAAAAAAAAAAATGTTCAGATAACATTGTTTAGTGACTCATTTTCGTTCTGAGTTTTTCTTTCACACGATTTTGAAGTGATACTGGGTCTGAAAGTGCTTTCAACACTGGTCGTATAAGAATTCATTACTTTTTCAGAGTGATGGAAATTGAGTTTTCTGGTTGTAGGCTACATATTCTTTAATCCTTATGCTGTACTTACAACCAGGTATCTTGTATATTTAGATAAAAGTCGTGCTGTGATCTCTTACTCGATGACGATAAATCAAAATACTCTACCCAGGCTGCAGGTTAAATATATTTGGCAGAAGATAAGTTTCAATATAGCTTGTTAATAATCTTCTTGTATCTGAAGAATTACTCTATTTGTTCGTGTTTTTCGTCAACGATACTTCAATCCAGTAGTAACGGTTTTCAATGTTTCAAAACTTTAGCTTTGAAACCATTATTTTCTGATCGTGACTTATACATTCAATTTACTAAGTCCAACAACTTCAGCGACGTTTACGAAATCAACGTCACCTAAATATTCTAAGTTCATCACAGTCTAAGGACATCATAGTTATGTAATAATTGACTAAATATTTTTTACCACATAAATGACTTCCATCATAACACAGATTCCATGAAAGTTTGCCAAACAGCTGTTTAGATGCTGATTTTTTTTAGTCTATCAATACAAGAGCTGAACTTAGACAAAATTTCAAAATCTAAGACCCGCCCTGAATCTATTAAATTTAGAGAAACAACACAATTCAGGGACGAGGGGCCCTTATTTTGCCAATATCAGTCGATAGCAAACTGCCAAATCTCTAGACTTATTATTTACAGCTAGATAATTCCATGCTGCAATTTCTATACATTTTTCTTAAACATTTTCTAAAATAGAAGGTAAGAACTGGTCATGGAAGAAGTATTTATAAGGAGGTTGACTGAGATACATTACAGCACACGTCACATCATCTGCTGCTTTACTCTTGCCTGTGGATCTGAGGGCTGTAAATTAAGTGAATATTTACGTCGTTTAATACATCTTTGTTTTCATTCAATCCAATGTTTACTATATGCTAACAGTTTGGACTAATCAAGTGAATATTTACATCGTTTAAATACATCTTTGTTTTCATTCAATCCAATCTCTACTATATGCTAACAGTTTGGACTAATCAAGTGAATATTTACATCGTTTAATACATCTTTGTTTTGATTTCAATCCAATGTTTACTATATGCTGACAGTTTGGACTAAGCAAGTGAATATTTACATCGTTTAATACCATCTTTTGTTTTGATTCAATCCAATGTTTACTATATGCTAACAGTTTGGACTAATCAAGTGAATATTTACATCGTTTAATACATCTTTGTTTTCATTCGATCCAATGTTTACTATATGCTAACAGTTTGGGACTAATCACTTTTTGCTTGCACTCAACAAACTTAAATTCTAAATCGCCACCAAGAGCTACAAAATTGTATTTTACTTTATTATCAAGATTACGTAATATTTCTTACAAACAAGCTATTTTATTTGGAGTATTTTAAATTTAAATATGCTCGAAATAGCATATTAAAGATTATCAGTAAATTGTTTGAAAACATTAAACTAACTTACTTTCTTACTGGATTAAGACCTACGCCTGGGATGTTCTTGCGCAGGAATATTCTGGGGTATAACTAACTAAAACAAGCCTGGGCTTCTTCTTCTAGTGTGTTCTTTCACAAATACTGATTGAGATTTTGGCATCACAATATTAGCAATAATCACTGCATAAATAAAAATAAGTACTATAAACAAAACACTCACGGCTCTTCTCGTATGAAAACACAGATACACTCTATAAACATTTAGATGTAATTGTTAGTAAACATCTGTCAGCTGCCTATTGGCTAAATTCAGCTGCATCAGGTTAACCAACTAATAAAACAAAATTAAAACCTTGTTTTCTGTGACTAATATATGTATAAAGGTCAGCAACAACAAGAAGTTTGAAGCGCAGTACATAATACACTGATAAAGGTTATTCAACTGCTAAAAAACTTTGAAACTAGTCTGACATATAAATGTATTTGTGATACGTCCCGAATCCGTAGAAACATTAAACTATTTTAAACCGGAGGTTATGGGTTTCATTTTGAACAAAAAGCATAAAATCAACATTTTTAATTTTTTGACGCAGTTAAAAAAATAATATAATCTTTGTATTAAAGTGTGGAGGTAAGGGTTTGATCTGTAGCCTAGATTCCTGTAAAGTTCTTTAATAAAGAGTTTGATTATGATTTATTAAAACAGCATTGGAGTAGAGAGGTCCACCTTAAAAAGGCTTAAAGCTAGGTTATTTTATTTGTTTCATGTACACTAGTTCCTGTGATTAGACCTTTTTTCTAATATTAGAATTTCAGTGTTGGCTCTTCAATCCTTGTTATATTTAATAGATATTTGATTTATTATTATATTGTACATTTTGGCTTTAATTATTTTATTAGCAAATAGTAATTTTTAGAAGTACACAAAAAACTATGCACACTTCTTTAAAGGCCCCCACTATATGCATACGGTTTTTTTTATCTTAAATGTTAAATTTCCTTTATAGAATTTTTAAGAAGGAATTATGAATCTTGGTTAAGTAATTAGATATGTGAATAATTATCCCGATTACACTTTGTTGTTAGTGACAAATGAAATATTCAAAGAAATGTGGTGTAGAAAAGCCGATCCTGAAAAGGAAACCATGGAAATTCGTGGTTTAAATGCAGATGTCTTGAGTCAGGTTTTTCCTGTGTGAATTTATTTTCTGTGTGTCTATCGTGGTGGGACATGTCAACAGTTAAAATAAGTTTTCAATATTAGTCATTTTTGCATGCAACCTACGTGAAGCCCAAGTGACAGTTTTTGACTAATATGGAAGCCTGTAACAATAAAATCTGTTTATTGTAAACATAACAATTGCTGATCATTAACAGCTTCAACGCCTGTAATACAATAACAATTTAATTCATAGAAAAAACTGTGTGTTATGGATAGGGCTAATGGTATCGTAAGAGAAGTACATCATTATAGTGAACTTTGTGTACTGAAAACCGTACATTCGCCGCTTCGCACACGCTCACAGCATAACCATCAGGGGAAGCGCGCGCCCATGGATGGCGAACGGGGATTGGATCGGATCCAAAACAAACTAGGTAAAAAAAGAACACCGTGGTCTAAGTATACTCAGGTTCATTTTAACTAAGACACCACACTTAGGCCTATCCAGTCAAAAAATAAATATATACTATATATATATTATACTATAAAATAAAAAAAGAAAAAAAAAAAAAAAAAAAAAAAAACATAAAAAAAAAGAGTGCCCTGCAGTAGTATACCTAAAACAATCCTCGTCAGGTTGCACCTGCATACAAAAATTAGAAACCCGCCATAATTTTGAAACAAGTAAATGCCATATTCCACTACCGGTATCCTTCGGGGGCTAAGGGCGCGGGCTCCTTAATGAAATCCAAGAAATAACTAAATAATATCTAAAACTAACTTAAAAATTTAAATAACCAAAATATAAACTCATATAAATGGCAACCAATAACAATAAATATAATAAAGAAGCATATGGGCAGGGTATCACCAGATGTTGAGTAGTAGATAATGTCCATCATGGTGGCCGTCCTTCAGCAGAGCGCAAAAGCGAGAGGTTCTCTGCGACCACGCATGATGGAGAGATGGCAGCAGAAAATCAACTCCATCTCCTGGAACCCTCATCAATGTGAGGGGGCCGTAAAACTTAGCCGCACATGTCAGAAGGAGAAATAGCCTCAGCAAAACTAACAAACAATAAATAAACACAAAATATATTAAACTGGAGCTACTCCTAACTTGTACACCACGGCTCGGAAGTCTTTGCTCACTCTACCGGAAAGGCCAAACGCCTTCAAATTGGTCAGTGGCCTCTGCAGCCAATAAACCACACACATACACTTATATAAAACTACACATGAGCCGGGGAGATATAGGTATTGAACCGCGCTCAGTACCACAAACACGTGTATGATCATGTTGACGTAAATGATGAGGGGGATGATAATAATAAGCGAGATGATCACAAGGGAAAACTGCGGAGACTTCTCTCTTCTCTACATCAATTTTTTTTCGATTTTCGCCAATACCAGAGTGGCCCCCAATCTCCCTCGCAAAGTTATCAACGTTACAAAATGTATTAAACAGAATCATATATATCTCTGAAGGTTTGGAGTCTTAATCACCATCACTCTGTTGTGGTCCTGATTATATAAATAAACAAAAAATCCATTAGCACAGTAACGAGTGATAGGGTGTTGGAACTGTTGAATTGTTATAAACTTAACTCTACAGTAATTTACTATTTTGAATTATTTATTATACCTTTACATAATTTTATGTTTTTAGCGGTATTTGTTTTAGAACTGTCAACAAAAAAAGAAAGATGTGAGATATAAAATAAAACGAACCTGGGTATTAAAACATCACAATATTAATACCAAAAGTTTAATATTTTTGCTGAGCTTAATAGAGTTTCATTCAAATATGTGGAACAGTAAAAAATTAATTCATCCATATATGGGAAGCATAATAGGTGTTGTAATGTTCTAATCTCCAAATTTCAGCTTGTATTCTAATGTAAAGTATCCCATTCTGTAAAAAATAAAAAAAAAACCATAGGTCTCATTTCGCATTAACAAATTTAAAGAATCCTAACTGAAAATCAGTATAATGTCAACATTTACTCTGAAGATTATAATATGAGAACCAGAAAAATTGATGTTATTAGAAATTGAAAGCTTACGTGTTAAAGTATTTACTCTTTGCACTTTTCCTCCTTATACTCATGTTCCACTAACGAATATTACACACGGACTCGTTCTATGGCATTGTAGTCATCCGTTAGGGAATGTATTAGTCTTAAGTCCATATTTCAAATATGAGTTCGCTCTAATATTAACTGTTAAAATAACGGTTTTACAGGAGAAATCTTCAAATATTAAGACCATAATAATAGGCATTAATTTAAATATTTTATGATTTGGTAAAGTCATATAGTTGACGAAAACCGATATATGGACTAAAGTTAAAAAAATTTTAATCATTCCAAAAACATTTTTATGTGCCAAATCTGAGTAGATTCCTTTTGGTATTTAGTACTGACGTTCACCTTACAAGTGCAGAACTAGTATAAAAATTTTAATTACAACCTTATTAGTTTTGTGCTAGAAGCTTCAGTAAATTAGTAAAATCATTATGTTCAAAACTTAATGGATTTTTACAGAGTACTGTGTTATTAAACAAAACATTTTAAAAACTCAAAAAACTTTTAATTTTAATTTTAAATCTCTCTTTTGATTATACCATCTTTCCGCCAAATACCGGTCCTTCAATTATGATTAATACGGTTAGTTAGAGATGAACGACTAATACAAAATTAAAACCAACATGCAATGAAACACTGGTTACAGGTAACGATTACAAAACAGCAAATGCCCCCTCCATTATGATGCTCACTCTTGGTGTTACTTTCTTTGTTTCTATTCAGCATAGCATTGTTTGTGTGTAAAAAAAGACTGCGTAACATAGTTGCAGAATTGATCACATTCAAACCTCGTGTTATTGAGGAGCGTTTACGAATACTCGTTGGGGGCCTCTGTGGAGGAATAGTTAGGGTTCACTTTTTTGGGGGGGGGGGTTTTTTTTTTTTTTCTGTATCTGTTTACTAAATCTCGGAAACTAGTCAGATGTTTAGACTTAAATTGTCGAATGACATTTCATTTATATATAGGCAAGAATTGTGTTTGATAATAATCAATCTCCATGATATTTTAAAAAATCTACCATTTCACTATATCTCATTTTAAAGTATTTATTTCAAATTTCCCACATTCGTTTGGGAAGCAAAATGTTTCCTAAGTCTGTGATGTGTATAAAGCTAAAACATATCTCAAGAATGAAATGTTTCTATTGACCTTTAAATATCTTAAAAACATCATGTCTACGTTGAAGCAAAGGGGTGATTTTAATATGCATTACTGAATTACCATAAAGAATTATTTTATATAAATTTTAGCTATAAGGTCTGAAATTCGTTTGAAATTAATTGTATACCAAGGGGTAAATCTAATTCAATATTATTTTATAAGATTT
>NW_025781272.1:0-20142 GCF_021130785.1 Homalodisca vitripennis | reverse complement strand
TGAAATTTTGAACATATATTTTACTCATTAATAGATTTTTAAACTATAAAATTGCATTATTATAAAATTAAAACTGTCAACAACCTTTATTTTATAAAAGTTTGTAACTACAAATACGTCAAAATTATGATATATTTACATTTAATTATAAAACATTATCAGATCGAATGAAAGATAGCAAACAGGTTTATATAACATAAATTCATCACAACTCTTTTTTTTGGTAACCAAAAAGTTAGCTATGGCAGTTATAAAAGAGTCCTGGTAATAAACATTAAACTGTGGTTAACACAAAACACAGTCTATAGCAAATGAACTTACTCTCCGAATTTGCTGCCCTGTTTGTGCTTCAGGTATTTCCAGAGCGGGTGGGGCTTCCTCTCCATTGACTTTCACCTTCTCGAAGAGGTCAAAGTTAGCATTGCGGTTCAAAGCAAAACCACACAATGTCTTCAGGACGACCCTGTCTCCTACAATCACAGTGACATCCAAAAGTTGACATGTTTTCCACTATTTATAATACTGAACAATGCTTTTTCCATTTAAAAATAATTTTATATAATACTAATACTTTTAATGTTAAAACCCAGAATACAGATTCTTTAGAACAAGCCAAAATCTGGTTTTCCGTAAATAACCCAATGATTAAGTAAAGTAATACTGAACATATACTATTCTCACTAAAACATACTATAGACATTTTGTATGATCCCTATTTTTATTCCGTCAAGCTGTTGTTTATTTTATTTTGACACTAAACTGAGCTGGGATGGAATGCACATGTAAACAATATTTGCAAAATAATGTCTAGAGTAACCTGTCTTTTAAGAAAGTTAAAATCATGTGTCAGCTTGCAATTTTTGTTAATGGTCTACTTTGATCTGTTTCATTCGCAACTCAACTATAGTGTAAAGCTTTAGGGCAACTCAACTGTAGCCAAAAAAAGCTTTTATTTCACAAAAAAGACAATAAGAGGCAATCACTGGTTTGTGAGTCTCCGACTCTTGTAAAGCGACCATTCCTGATCTCAACTTCATGATATTGAGTTTGCTTGTATATATATTGTAATTTACTATATGTTAAACAACATTTGGGTAGGTTTAATAACCACTGTTATATCATAGTTATGAGACCAGACAACTTCTTTAATTTAGTGACCCCAAATGTTACGTTGGATAAGAGTCATATCCACGTTTTTAAATTTCAACACTAAAATCTTTTTTCGAGTTACCATTAGCAGTAAGCAGTATTAATTACCTTTGTAATAAATGCAAAAGTGTTATATGTAGTTGGTTAAGGAAAAGAAGGTTTTTATAACCACTGAAAGAGTATTGTAACTGTGATTTTAACGGTCTAAGAATTTGAATGTTGTTATAATTTTAATTTATTATTGTTTGTAATATTATGACTTAGTTTTATTATTAACTTTGACTAAGCTTATTGTAGTTGGTTTTAATTAATAGTTAATAAAGAATCTGAATCTGAATTTATTTTTTTTAACATAACCTAGCCTTGTCTGAGATGATCAAAGTCTCAAGAAACAATGCATTATTCAACATTAAATCGCCCAATCACATTATTAAACATTGCACTAAACAGTACTTCTCTTGTATCTTGTGTAAGCTTATTGTAAATTGTACTGGTATTGTTAAATAGACTTAGTTTACTCTTGTTTGCATTGTACTGGTTTTGGGTACATCAATATCAACATCCTTACTGTAACTTGACCCTGTGCTGTAAGTATTAAACTTTTGAAAATGTGCAATATGTACAAGAAATGAATAGTTACAATTTTAAAGTCATTTTGATAACGGTCCGCAGTGTTTGTTATTGAAAACTACATCAAGCGAGGATCTTTTCTTGTTAAAGAAATATCTCGCTTCTCACAGCAACAGTCTGTTTGGACAAGGTGAAAATGTAATCAACCATAATATATCTGTTTGGAACCGATCTAAGGAGACTTCCTCCTGTGAATGAAAGGTTATGTGTCATAAAAGAGGTTTTAAACTCTCTTGTAGATGGCAAACAAAAGCATCAAAACCAGTGGTGGCAACTTAGTATGGGTCTGTCCATTCTATTTGTTATCACCACCTGCATTCTCTCATGGTGTCTACACTATAACATGAGTTCTTTATTGATTATGATCAGAAAATTAGCAGGCCTATAAAATAAATTTTGTCACACAACTTTACATTTCTTACATTCCACCATATTTTAAAAGTTGATAAAAAACCGCAGAGTAAGCTGAAAACAGAGTTTACACTCTATGTAGGCCTATTATAAAATTGATAGATAAACTTTGGAAAAACTACAATGAACAGAAGAAATATTCTTACGCTTATTTAATTAAAACGTGAGATAAAACCAGATAAATTTAAAAACAACCTACTGGATAAATGGTTTATATAGACTTTACTGCAGGAGGACCAAAAGTTTTTGTGAGTTAAAAAAAATTAAATACATGGCTTTATACTATTGTACAGCACAAAAAAGTGTCAATGCCGTAGTGTATATCAGAGACTTAACATTTAATTAAACTAATAATTTTTGCTTCTCCATGTCTGACACACTCTGGAATCATCTGGAAGGATGTGGAACTATCATCATCACTGGGGTCAGTTCTCTTCCCTGAATATGTAAGCACAGTGTAGGGTTTCAACATACGGTAACATGTAGAGTGGGTGCCACAGTTGCAACTGAGGCTCCAGAAAACACTTATTTCTTCCGTTTTTCCAGGTAAATATGCAAGTAAATTACCTATCACCCATATCATTTTGGTTGTTTATTGTATCTTCCTGGTTCACCAAAGCTTATTTTATAACAAAACAATCAACTATAAATAGCTAAATAAAAGCCTAGCAATAGTGGTAAGAATAAACGTCAACACTGAGCAAGGCATCAACAACATGGTGAGTCCAAAATGCCTTGCGGCATTTGGAATTTATGAGAGCTTAACACAGATAATTACGAATATAAACTATATGACATGAATTTTTATTTATGAGCAGAGGAGTCCATTGGTGCATTACAAACTACTAAACAAGTGGCTATTGTGCAATAGTAGAAGAAAGTTATTGACGGCTTTGCCGTCTTTATCAGTTCATAAGCAATATACTTGATCATCTGTGTCATTGGTCATCAGTTGGAGGGCTAAGTCTGTTAAGATTTTTTTTCATCTCAAGGGAAGTCCTCATTGTCCTCTCTTTGAATAAGTTCTCAGCACTAGGGTTTTTTGAGAACATAAGTTCAGATTAAAGAACAGATTTTAAATATTCTTCCTTACTAACAAATTATCTTTAGGGAGTCATGCACTGCTAAATCACTGAATATAGGAATATTATATAAAAAAACTCAAATTTCCACTAGTGTGTTTCTACCTTTAAAAAATTTAAAGGAATGACTGGAATTTTCCCTTTCTGATAGTTAAAAAAAATTCAATTTAATCAACTTTTAGATTACCTGACCTGTCTGGTCTCGTCATGGATTGGTTGAGAGGGAGGCTATTGTACAAAGTCTGAAAATTGTGGCCTGATTTTAAACCATATAAAAACAAAGCAAATTATAATATGGCCACTCACATTTATTAAACTATTATAGATTATAAACTTGACTTGATTATAAATTCAATTGATGCACAAATTTATAACATCTTTATGATCGTAATACTATGTCGGAAACCGTTAAAGGGCTATGTGGAACGTAAATAAGCATGGGTACAACCCAAATTTAAGATCTAAATGTGTAAAGTCAAGTTAAACTAGATAGATAAAGTAAAGCAAACATGTAATATTTGACAAACTTAGATAGAATAAAGTTGATCTTACCTCATGAGCAAATTGATTGCAAGGAAAGCCTAATATTCTCAGACCTTTGGTGTCTTTGTATTTCTCATAAAGCTCTGCCAACTCCTTGTAGTTGGTAGCAGTGAGTCCACACTCGGAAGCAACATTGACAATAATCAGAGGATGTCCCCTATACAAGACATTAATTACAGGCACTGAGAGTGAGATAAACATCACACTTCTACCATCTGGTTTGAATCTATCAAGAAAAGTAATGTTTGTGTAATTTGTTATATGTGGTAGAATTACAAAATAAACCTCTTAAAAGAGGATGCTAGTTAGATGCCGGCCACGCATATGAGACTGCCCTTTTAAGATGGCAATAAAGTTTAAATGATTTTTAAATAGGAACTTGTCTCAAATTCATAAATATTTCACCTCAGACCTCAGTGCTAACAATTTTTTTTAATAAGAGTATTTGCTGTAATACTTATTGTTTATAATTTATATTCAAAATAGAGTTTCTGATGGGAAAATCTATACTCCAACTATAAATGATTTAGAATTACTTTTTCATATTCTCACAACATTCACTATAAGCAAAATGTGTCCACTTTACCAAAACTTCTACTCAGCATATTCTTGTTTAACCCTTTAAGTGCCGTAGCTATTTTGCTATGTGACTCCCTTAAATTACCGGCCTGATATTTGTATATTTGCAAAACTTCATATAAAAATCGTTGTTGTTCAATAACCACCTAACAGATTTTCATAAATTTTATTTTGTGATTTTGGCAATACAATTAAGAATGTAATACATATTTTTCTGGTAAAAATATAATATAATATATTTTGAATATGTTTTAATACGAGATGTTTAAAAATATTTTATAAACTTTTGAGTTTTATTCAAAATTGTTTACATATTATAATATTTTTTTAGATTTATTCAGCTATACTTTGTAAAAAGGCAATGAAATTATAAACAAAATACATGTATAATAATATATTTTTTCCACAATACACTAATTTCAACAATAGAAGGCCAAACTGTTAAGCACTTGTTGCACAAAAGCTTGTTGTTATGGAATCATCGAAATATTATTATTATTACACTAATAAACGTAAATAATCGTACACTGCTTTAAGATTTGTTTTTAAATCAAAATACAATTATGGAATGAAGGAAACAGTGCTATTAGCTAAACACATAAATAGCATCTGACGACTTCAATGGCTAACAGACCTTAACAGCATCACAGTTAGTTTTTATTCCAAAGACATACCAGGTAAAATAAACCGGTCTTAATCGATACATAGAATGAAAGGAAATGCAGCTATATAGTTACTTAGATATTTCAATCATGTACTAATTTAAATAGAGTCTAATAATATGGATCATTGAGCCAATCAACGGTGGCAATTACAAGGTTTTTTTTACCGCGTCTAGTATGCCAATGGGTTAAAGCACTCAAAGAGTTAAAGTGCAGTTTAAATTATGCTTAGGTTGTAAAACTCTTCATTGTTAATCTGAGGTCTGTCGCCGAATCGAGGCAATGTTTTTACTAGGATAGTATAGTTTTTATCGATTGGTCAAGTGCAGTGTACTTGCACCATTTCTATACAGTGTTGCGATTTGGAAAAAAAAAATATTTTATATTATTAAAAATTACTTTACTAATACAAACATTAAATATATGTTTAAAATAAAATAATAAACTTTATTTATCTCATAAACATGATTTACAACAAACACATAGGATAAAGATCATTTACAATATGTGACACATATTGCATCTAACAAAAGAATATTAATAATTTATGGTTAACAGAACACTATTTTAGATCAAAAGAGACAAACAAAGTACGATTCCTCCAAGGCTGTTCGGAGGATTCTGACATCATAATATAAGTCGTGTTGAGCAGCAAAATTTAATTAAGTTAAAACACATGCCAATTTTAGTATAAAGTATACACATGAAATACAAATTTGTAATAGTTTGATTAATTAATTAATGGTTTATGGTATTGATAACATAATCTACTTACAACAAAAACAAAAAAAGAAGTGTGGTTCAGAGTCTAATACAAAAAAAATCAAGAGTGCAAGGAATACAGTAAAATATTTTCCAATAAGAATACAAAAATACAACAACAAATTAAATACAGTAATTACTAATATTGACACAGAACGCTAACAGAATGTAAATATGGTGGTTATTTTAAAATGTTAATACAAAATTTCATGAAATCAAATGTAAGAGCACAGAATTTTTAATAGGTATAAAAAATAGCTCATACTTAAAACAATATTTAGTATTTTACTTGTTATGATTGATAAATAATTGAGAACCTGTATTTGACTACTCTTATGCAGCCATATTTAAGGAATGTACATAGGCTTTACATTTATTTTGACAATAAAAATAAATTTCTCCCGTTATTAAATTGTTCAAAGATATATAACAAATAAGAAGCACAATTTTAGATTTTTGTATAAACTAGTTTTTAAGTCTCTATGCAATGTTTTTATATTAATATTTTGTGAAAACTTGCATGAAAATGTTTGTAATAACATAATTTTAAAACTCACAAAATATTTTTTTTTATTTTTTATCAGTGAGTTAGGCTGTAAAACTAATAATATTTAGGTCAAATTGTAATTCTATTGCTGGATATTACTGAAAAATAGGGTTTTATGATTATGAATTTGAAAGGAAAATTGCAGACCAATGCAGAGATAAACAAAACATTAAACATTTCTTGTATATTTTGATCTAACAGATCACCTGGTAAAGTAACTTCTGGACATTCTGTAAATCAAGAGTCCCATAAAGCCTTGATTCTGCTTCAGAACTTTGAATAGATGACTGTTTTTAAAGTGATTTAGTAAATTTCAGATTACCTGAGATGTTTTAACAGGTTTCAAAATAATATTTCTTCTCCAAAATTTTGGGTGATTGGGAGTGAATGCTTAAATGGTGTGATGCGTTGAATGATACTGAAAATTAACATTTTTTGATGAGAAAAAATCAACTAGATAAACGTGAATCAGGTTGTAGGCTGAATGAAGAACAAAGACTTTGTCACTTTTGACAACAGTTGTTTAAAATTAAATCATTTTATTACAAATTAGAAACCTCTAAGGATATCACCAGGTTAAGACTCATTCATTAATATCTATGTTACAGACCTGTGTGTTAATTTTCGAACTAACACGTTAGTGTCAACTTGAGGTTGAGACATAAATTAAAGAATGCCTGTAACATGGGCCCCATCAAGTTTTGTAAAGGATTTCACACTAAGAAAGATCTTCAGAACAGTGTTATTGTACATTTTCTCACTCTGCGCCTTGTATCTCCTGCTGTGTCTGTAAATATGTTTAGTATTAATTTCTAGATTAACACGTAAGCATAAAAGAACTATATGTCAAAATTCTTATACAATTCGTCCAATCACACAAGTCCCAGTCCAGGTTATAATTCACTGCTGCCCTCATACAATGCTCTCTTCTGACTGGTTTATACCTGCAAGTAGAGCTTATTCTAAGTACAGAAAAGATAGATGTCACTTACATTTTCTGGGCCATGTAATTTATGTTCAAAAGGGGCCCATCACTATACATAAATGCAGAAATACTGGGATTAAAGGATAAATTGATCAACAGGTATAGGTCACTTCGGAGAACGATTGTTGGTGCAAATGCCTTTAGAGTTAAATGTTTTAATGAGCCTAAATTTTAGGAAGAACCCTCCTTTGTCCACTTGGCCTTCTATAGGCTGGAATTGACCTTGACCTTTGCATAATGTTTATAGTCTGTCTTATTTTTAATACAAAAGACATAAATTTACTAAATGATTATATGTTTACAAACAATCTTGCAAAGAAAGATCTAAATTTTTATTGACAGAAATTTGGAATTAAATGCAATTTGTGGTGTAGCAATAAGAAATGTCATAATATATCATGGAACTTTTATTGTACATTTCATGTAAAGCCTCAGGTTTGGCCACAACCTGCCTTAAATAAAAGCTTAGCCCTAATTTTTTCCCCTCCATTTCAGTTTTTTTTTTTACTCAAAATCCTGACCCGTCATTTGCTTTCTGCCTCCATACAAGAGCTTCACCTCCTTTGGTCACAATAGATTAAAAATCAGATCTTATTTTTTTAGATGAACATATAAAACCACGTAATGTTGCAAAGATTGCTTTAATATTAAGACTCACTATACAATAATAACTGATGAATATAATTTTGCTCATGGGAATTTCATTGGTCCAATGGGTTTGAATAATAAACTTGAATGTAATTGAACGATAGGCTTGTTGAACGGCCAGTCTACACAATTCAAGAGTTCTTTGCCCTAACATTGTAAATCAAGAGTTTAATCTATTTTATTGTAATCTTGATATCATTAAATTTTTTACAGATTTTTTCAAATAAATATTTCTGATTCTGATGAGGTTTGGACTTGCAAAAGAAATTGTTGTAGCAAACTTGAAGAAAATCTTATTAACACTCCATATAAAATTATTTTCTTGTTACATGTTTGGAGGGAAATCTCTTTAGAGGGGAAGAAAAAAACTCTTTCTTCTGACTAACCTATTAAATGCGTACTAAGAGGCTACATCACCAATTGTCAACTCAACTATCATAAGTTAAAAAGTTATATGATGAAAAACGAATACCTGTATGAAATAAGCAAGCAATTAAGAAATTTCATATGAAACTTATAATTAGAACATGAATTTAAGGTATGTAAAATTATCAGTTAAAAGTGGGGAAAATAAATTAACATTCTTACTTGTATTTTTCCAGTGAAACTTCTTCGCCCTTAATAGTTTTCGCTGTGAAATCATAGACAGATGAAGCTTTCTTCCAGTCTTCTCCTGCCATTGGTTTGTTTGAATAGTTTAAGATACCCTTGAAAAAACAGATATATTTTACTACAATACTATTTAATACTTAAAAGTACCTAATACAGTCATTTTAAATAGGCCATTTCATTCTGAGTCCTTACTTACTGCATTTCTTTCATAAATAAAACCTACAAATTAACTTCTGGTTGGCTTATCAAGAAATAGATTAATATGAAAACTGGAGAAGTTGGAATGAAAATCTATTAAACATGCTTAAAAGCCCTTTACTCACAGAATAAATAAATATAAAAGAGGTCTTTCCGTAACATTAAAATTATCTACAAGATAATATGAATTGAATGTACAAATTTCTTAAATACTCAATTATCATATAAATTATTATAAGTATATTTAATTTTTGTGTATAAAACTAAGAAAATAGGCAGATGCTACAAGTTAATGTCTCTATGCGCAACATCTCGTTTTTATCAGAGCTTAAAAGATTATGGTTTACAACAGACTCCAGAGTTTAACCTGTCAATATCTCTGTTTTGCTCTCTCAACTCCTCTTTGTTCAGTATTTGTACTTTTTATCTAAATATTTAATACTTATAAACAGTGTTACTAAAACAATGACACTTAACCTTGTGTTTTCTATAACCTTAACTTAAGATTAATTTTGGTCTGTACCTCTGTTAAAATTGGATGAAAAATAAGAGAAAAAAATTTTGTTTTTAAGGTCGAAATAAACAGGGATCCCTTTAGTGATAAAAAACAATAACATGCAATTTATCAATACCCATTGTTAATAAATACAGAAGCAAGCATTTATCTTTTACAAGGGATTATTCAAACTTCATTGTATTTCTTGTCATTTTTATTATTAAACCACTCAAATTAAAGTTTAATTTAAATGAAATAAGTGTAATGTTATAATGATTTAGAAAAGATATTTGTGACAGGCAATGTTATATAGAAATTAATGGTGTTTTAACACAAAATATATTACAGTAAAATAATATTACTGATTAGTTGGATGATTTTATTTACTTCAACACAAGCCACAGGATGTGTTTCACAAGTTTTCCCACACAAGTTTAAATTCATACAAGCATTCAAATTCTATCAAAATTTCAAATGCAAAAATTGTTAGGTATTAGATACCAAACATATAAGCCAGTAAGTGACAAGCTAATAAGTAAATCATTCATGGTGCTACAATGAAATATTTTGAAAATTTGGTCACTACCTCCTTCAGTCGATGAAACATGATTGAACACTAAATGAGGAGGGCTACCATAGGATCTGTGAATATGTGATGAGTTTTCGCCCTAAAACATTGTACATATGAAAATAATGAAAATAATGATTTATTCCAATAATAGAATACACATGGTTAACACAACTTAAAAAAACTCTGGAATGACTGACCACTTTTACAAGTAATGTGGTCAGTTTAAACAAAAAATATAAAAACAAAGTTACTTCTTGAGTCCAGGTCTAATGTTTCATGTTGCTGCCAGTTAAGCCGCACTCTGTGGCGTCTGTCAGACTTAGCTGACTATTCCATAAGTTAAGACTTATACAAAACTAACTAAAACTACAGTATACAAATTATACATTACTCAGATTACAAAATATGAAAGGACAGCTAATTATACTAAAACAAACAAGTTCTTAAAATATTATTTACATTAAAAAGAATAAAAATAAATAGTTAAAGCATTTAGGCCAACATCTGTTTTTAAAAACGCAATATCGTGATGACTAAACAACCAAAATTTTACTTTCAGACTAAAATACTTTATATTATTAGTTTCTTTAATATGTTGAGGTAATCTATTAAAAAATGATGGTCCACTATATATAAAAGAATGTTTAAAAAATTGATTTATTTACTTTATGCATTCTGAAATTTCTTCTATTTATACTTCTAGTTGCATATAAAAGATCAGTCGTTCCGGTATTCCCACTCCGTAAATAAAATAACCTTAGAACCTTAAATACGTAAAGATGATGAATAGGCAGTATTTTTAAATCTACATACAATGGAAAAGAACTGTCTCTCTTTTTCTTACCTAGTATTATTCGTAGAAAGTGATTTTGAACAACCCTTAATTTGCCTATTAAATAATTATATGTCCCTCCCCAACAAACTAATCCATATTGCATTCTAGAATCAATTAAAGCAAAATATAAAGATCTTAATAGGTCTGTGGAGCAAAAATTTTTCAAAAAGTAGAATTTCCTAATCGATGATTTTAATTTTGACAAAATTTCTTTAATATGTGACTCCCAATTTAGTTTTTCGTCTAATGTTACTCCTAGATATTTGAAATTCGGCACTTTAGTGATGTCATCACAACAACAATTTACCATTAAACAATCCATATCGTGATATTTTAAATCTGTTACCAAGTCAAATCCCTTAAAGGCGAAATTGACATACTTTGTCTTATTAACATTAATGAACATTTTATTTATTGAACACCATTTTCTAAGTGACCTCAAATCGTCAGTCATGTCATTAGATAAGGTTTCGATATTTTTATTTGAATAGAAAAAGAGCCACGTCGTCTGCAAAAGCACTGGGATTTCCCTTAAAATTTATCTCTAACATGTCATTTATAAAAATTAAAAACAATGTAGCAGAAATTACAGATCCTTGGGGAACCCCGGCTGTGACGGGTAGCGGCTCACTGAGACACTCGCCCACTCGGACTCGCTGCTCCCGGCCCGTGAGAAAACAACGGAACCAGCTGAGAGCCACTCCCCTCACACCCGCGGCCTCCATTTTGGTTAATAAGATTTCATGATTTACCAAATCAAAAGCTTTCCTAAAATCAATAAATAAACCGGTCGCTTTATTACTACAATTTAAACTATTATAAATTAAATCCGTTACATTAACAAGGGCGTCTTCCGTCGATTTACCTTTTCTGAAACCGTATTGATTTGGGTTAAAAAAACTGAAATCATTAAGATACTTTACAAGCCTTAATTTCATTATTTTTTCAAAAATTTTAGAGAAAACCGATTAAAAGGCTGATGGGACGCAGGTTGTCCAGTTTTATTGAAGTTCCTTTCTTAAATATTGGAATTACAACACATGCCTTTAATTTATCTGGGAAAATCCCACAGCTAAAACTTTGATTGATAATGTAAACAAAAACAGGAGATATTATTTCTGCTATACTTTTGATAAGACTCGTATTGATATTATCAAATCCGGAGGATTTCTTATTTTTTTAAGCCTTTTATAATTGCCAACACTTCAAATAATGTAGTTGGTTCTATAAAAAAAGATGCTAATCTGTTTCTCAAATTAATATGGCCGGTCTGAGTACTCTCGGTCTGAGTACAGTCTGCTTGCACCGAAATAAAAGGTTTGTTTATTTCATGAGCAACAAGGCACGGGTCTGTTACGGTTTCTCCATTATCTAACTCAATTCGATCAATACTTTTGTTCTTGCTAACTCCTGTCAAATCATTAATAATTTTCCATTGAAGTGCTGAGTCGCCTTTACAATCTAAAATTTTTTTTGCATAGTACGCTTTTTTTACTTCATCTACTTCATTCCTAAGATTTTGACTAAAACGATAAAAGTATTCCTTAAAATTTCTGTTATACGGCATTCGTTTAAAAATTTTGTACAGCTGCTTTTTCCTATTTAGTTTTGACAAGAGTGTGTTATTTATCCATGGAGTTATGGCTTTAGCTCTTTGTAACTTGGTTGCTCTATTTACACATTTTTTATCAACTACTGTACTTATCACATTACACAACATATCATGGAAAATATTAAAACCTATATTTACATCATTTTCTTTGTAAACTTCCGCAAACGTTACTTTTTGCAGTTTAATTTTTACTAAGTTTGTAGTCAATAACAAATTTACTGTCTGAAAATGGAACATTGTTATCCATTTTCTCTTCATCATATTTTGTGTTCATGATTTTTAAACCAAGTAAAACAATGATCAGTCAATGCGATATCAAAAACTGCACTACGAAAAAGTTCTAAATTTTTATGTCTTATAAAAATGTGATCAAGGCAAGTCCCTGATTGGGGAAGTTATTCTAGTAGGACAATTTACGATTTGTGAAAATCCCAAACCATTTAGCATAGTAATATAATTTTTGGCTTGCTAAAGAATCCCCTAGTAGGTCTATATTCCCGTCTCCGATTAAAATGGTATTATTCGCTAAAGTACTTATTTGTGTTTGCAATTCCTGTGTAAAATTGTTTTCTGGAAAACTATGTAACCTATTACATACATAAAATAAATTTAAAAAAGTTTTATACATCTGAATTTTTAATGCTAACATGTCTGCAGTTATAAATTTAATGTCTAAAATGGTAACCCGTAATTGAATATCAACGTAGCAAATCACTCCACCTGCTCTATATGTATTATTACAACAATGATATGTATTGTACCCTTGAATTTGATATAACCCCACTTCATCACTACTTATCCAGGTCTCACAGAGAACTATTATACTGATTTTTGTTTTTTAATCGACTTAATTCCAACAAAAATTTATTAAAATTTTTCCTCAAACTTCTAATATTTGCATAAACTAAGTCATGACCCTCCTTGTCAACAAAAAAAACTACTCAGTGAAAATAAATATTCCGGCATTAAAAATATTTATGTTAGCTAGGAAAATACAATAATTTAATTTTAAATTAAAAAAGAAAACTAAACTATAAGAGGAAAACAAAAAACTACTTTAGCATGATAACAACAAACTCTGACTTAGCTTCACTTTAGCTTTTTCAATATCTTCGAAGCTGGTGATCCTTTTTACAGGCCCTCCCTCATCTTTCCTGGCGAAGAACTTGGCGTCCCTGCACCAGGCGAAGGTGTAGCCGATCTCACGGCATTTTTTCTTAAGCTGGGAGAGGAGTTGTTTGTTTTCGGGTGACAGATGATCATTGATATAGACGCGCTGAGCCGGGAACCGCTGATTTACCTGCTGAGCTGTCAGCGCTGGCCTCTTCGTTCGGTACTTGCTGATCCACTCTTCCTTCTTCGTCCTGTTGGTGAACTGTACAATGAGGACAGGGTCTCGGTCCCTCCTGAAGGATGGGACACGGTGGGCTGCGGAGATGTCGCTGTCTTGCACCTCCACTCCGATAGTTGCGGCCAAGTCCTTGAGCAGATCCTTTACACATTCTTCTTTTGTAGTTGGCAGACCGTTAATTTCTACATTATTAACTCTAGAGTACTGCTCCAGGTTTCTTAGTCGTTCACGAAGCTCACGAACCTCACTGGATAGAATAACAGTTTTTACTTTTTATCTCTTCATTTTCTTTCTTAAGCTGGGCAAAACTGAGTGTTTAACTGTTCCATCAATTTACAGGAAGAATCGATCTTATCAGAAAAAAATTGTAAAGATGTTGTTAGTTCATTTACATTAGTTCTAAAGGACACAATTTCGCCAAATACCTCTTTCTTTAAACCTTCCATTTCAGCAAAAACTTCTTTTTTAAAACTTTCCATTACTGACA
Source organism: Homalodisca vitripennis (assembly GCF_021130785.1). Taxonomy (NCBI): domain Eukaryota; kingdom Metazoa; phylum Arthropoda; class Insecta; order Hemiptera; family Cicadellidae; genus Homalodisca; species Homalodisca vitripennis. The sequence goes on along the minus strand of NW_025781272.1, from coordinate 5,982 downwards.
GAAGAAAGTCCTTAGTCAAAACATTTGAAGGTAGTACTGTTAATGATTTTGTACTACCTTGCGAAGAATTCGCCTTGCAGTCCTTACACTTAAACTCTTTGGACGAACGTGTTTTCTTCTCATACTCGCCTTTAATGCAATCCGCAATGAAAAACAAAACCACAATGTCCTGAGCACTTCACATCACTGTCTTCATTTGACACATTTTTACAAACGCCACAGACTGCCATTTTAATAATACTTAACAAAAATCAATTTTCAGACTTGATAAAACAAGCGAAACACGCACAGTTGGACTAGGTAGCCTGACTAACCTTGAACTGATAACAGAGCTCTTATCGGCTCGGCTGACAGAGCTGGACTGAATATTTGTGTAAGCCGTTAAATTGAACTTTTGAATCTATCATTCAAGACAAAATGTTTCTTGTCTTATTTATTTACATGAAATGGGATATTGTTCTGGGTTATTACGCAAAATTGCAGATTGCTGAATTAGCTCACTTCTTACTAATCGGTATAAAATAAGTTAATGAAAATAGAAAAAGTTAAATTTTAAATTACTCGGGTGTTTTATATTCTTTCTCTCACATGTTTCATCGGATCTATAAGGACATGATAACAACAAACAGAAACAGATCTCCAGATACTTTGGCGTTGTTCAGAGCCCCTTTGGCCCTCTCTATTACTTGTTATTAAGCGATATAAGTAGGTTTTAGATTAGGTTATCATAAATATTTTATTAGCGTAGTAGCAAAGTTAAAGTTACCTGTATGGGCACTAACGTGTTCTGAGCTTGAATTCAGGTATTCTTTTTTCGCCAGAAGCCCACACTGATGGCCAGGGGCATCTGATCAGTACTTTCCCGACCTCAGATCAAGTGCCAGATCGTCCAACATGATCTGATGTCAGACAACTGGATGATCTGGGACCATAATATGAGGTCTGAAAAGTACTGATCGGCAATGCTCCTGGCCATCAGTTGAGGGGTTACGGTTCTGCACTTCTGGTGGAAAAAGAAAACACCCCACGAGATAATATCTAAATTCAACTCCAGATTATGTGAGTGCTTATAAATGTTAACTTTTTAACTTTTTGTATTTATAATATACAAATATAAATGTACCTACTTATATAACCTAATAACTAATAGTAGATAGGGACATAGTGTCCTCTGGATAATAGCAAACTACCCAGACCTGTACTACAGACTAAATCAATAGAATTGAACAATCAGCACAGAATTCAGGGTTTCAATCCTGTATTTTAAATCCATTCAAATTTACTAAAGTACTTATAATATTAAATAATCTCAGATAAGTGAAATAATGAAATTTATTCCTTTAAAAGTACGCATACAAATTATACAACTTAATCATAGGAATATAAGTTGAGCACAGTATCCAGTAATTGTGGCCAACGATAATTAATTTAAGAAAATTACAATATAAACAATTAATTTGTGAGTCCAGCAACAAATTAAAAACTCGCACTCCGTGGCGCCTGTGTTAAATTGAGGAACTAAACATTATAATATTACATTATATGACAAAAGAAAAATTACAAACTTCTTACTTTAATAACTAATATAGGTTTACATTCTTGTACCGTACATTATAAGACTCATTACAAAGTGCATATAAAAACAACTTAAGTAAGCAGATAGTAGATTTAGAATATACATAGATGTAATTAATACAAGAGAGTAGCATTTAGAAAAGACACGTCATCATATGAAAATAGCCAATTTTTTATTTGATTTAAGAAAGATTTCAAGTTGGAACATGATTTAATATGAGGTGGCAATTGATTAAAATACTTAGGAGCAATATACTGAAAAGACTGTTTAAAATTAGATTTGTTGACTTTTAGGTAATCTAAATATTCGTTGTAAATTACTTCATTGTTTGGTAAGACAGGTTTTCTGTACCAGTGTTGCCACTTCTAATATAAAAGATTTTTAAAACTTTGTAAACAAACAAATGGTTTAATATTTTTAGATGACAAAACAAAGGGTAGGCGCTCTCTCTTTTGTGACAGTTGAGTATTATTCTTATAATATGATTTTGGGATACTCTGAGTTTTTTCCAAATAGTTTTTTAAAGGTTCCCCCCAGCAAGTTCGGCAAAGTGGATCAAAAGATTGCACTTGGAAGTCAGAAGTAGATATCATACTATTTTTGTTGCAGTGGCATTTCTCAACTACAATGTTTTGTATCATTTCGTTATTGTTTTATGAGTGTTTCCTATTTCCTGTTCTTTAATTGTTTTTTTGATAGTTATGGTTTCTTTGAGATTTATGAGATTGTCATTGTGTAAGTTAAACTAATTATTTTAATGTCAAACATGATTGTTTATTATGGCTTGATATCTCTGATTATACTTTGATATCCATTGATACTCATATTCGATATTGAATATTATCTATCGATAATTATACTAATCCATCCAAAAAAAACTAATTCCACTTACCATACCCCTGCTCTATACATGTACACAAAAAATGTATGCACCAGTGTTTTTTTTTGTCAAGTAGCTTTATTTAAAGAGTATTTAATCCTTAATAAAAATGCATAAAAAATCATTTGAATATCCTAGTATTTACTTGACAAGAAAATGCTATGGTGTAAGCTTTTTGTGCTTGGTCTTTTTAGCATGCAAACCTACTTAATAATGATAAAAATGTGAATGCCTGCCCATATCCATTCAACAAGAGAAATAAGTGCAAGGTATTAAAACCCTAGCATATATTGTAAATTTAAATATTTATACAAATGTAAAATTACGTTGAACTTACTTTTGACGTATTTTTATGAAATATCTGAAGTTCAATTAAGATTTATTTTGTCACACACCTTATTCTTTATTCTTGACACCTAACAGATTTACACTAAGCATTGAGGCCATTGAGCAATAATTGCAAAGCAGACAGTAAAATTAAACACCACCGTGAAGTTAGCGTCACTTTATCGTCCCAGACCGTCTAGTGCATCAATGTTGCAGTCATCAATCTGAAGGGCGTTAACAAAAATTCAAAATCTGAGATAAATTGTATAATACTAATTATTAAAAAACGATCTTTCACAAAATCTACACAGTTTTTTCTATTTATTACTTTCCACAAAGGTTTCCCATTAAATGTGTCATGAATAAAAATCCCAAATATAATACCTAAGTAAACCGTAGGAATGTATCGTAAATTAATGGACGTCCTCTAATAAATGCCACTCCTGAGACTTAACCAAACAAGTGCCCGCAATGGAACTTTGTACACAGATGCTCTGTAAGCTGAACTTTAATATACCAACGTCAAATAGGTGGTGTCGGCCGTCAGAGGTCCTATCGTCAAAATTAAATGCACGGTTAGACGGGCGTTCTCGTATAAAAGTCACTCCTGAGACTTAAACCAAACAAGTGCCCGCAATGAAACTTTGTACACAGATGCTCTGTAAGCTGAAACTTTAATATACCAACGTCAAAAAGGTGGTGTCGGCCGTCAGAGGTCCTATCGTCTAAATTAAAATGCACCGTTAGACGGGGCGTTCTCGTATAAAAGTCGCTCCTGAGACTAAACCAAACAAGTGCCCGCAATGAAAACTTTGTACACAGATGCTCTGTAAGCTGAACTTTAATATACCAACGTCAAATAGGTGGTGTCGGCCGTCAGAGGTCCTATCGTCAAAATTAAATGCACGGTTAGACGGGCGTTCTCGTATAAAAGTCACTACTGAGACTAAACCAAACAAGTGCCCGCAATGAAACTTTGTACACAGATGCTCTGTAAACTGAACTTTAAATATACCAACGTCAAAAAGGTGGTGTCGGCCGTCAGAGGTCCTATCGTCTAAATTAAATGCACGGTTAGACGGGCGTTCTCGTATAAAAAGTCACTCCTGAGACTTAACCAAACAAGTGCCCCGCAATGAAACTTTGTACACAGATGCTCTGTAAGCTGAACTTTATATATACCAACGTCAAAAAGGTGGTGTCGGCCGTCAGAGGTCCTATCGTCAAAATTAAATGCACCGTTAGACGGGGCGTTTCTCGTATAAAAGTCACTCCTGAGACTAAACCAAACAAGTGCCGCTGCAATGAACTTTGTACACAGATGCTGCCTGTAAGCTGAACTTTAATATACCAACGTCAAAAAGGTGGTGTCGGCCGTCAGAGGTCCTATCGTCAAAATTAAATGCACGGTTAGACGGGCGTTCTCGTATAAAAGTCACTCCTGAGACTTAACCAAACAAGTGCCGCAATGAAACTTTGTACACAGATGCTCTGTAAGCTGAACTTTAATATACCCAACGTCAAAAAGGTGGTGTCGGCCGTCAGAGGTCCTATCGTCTAAAATTAAATGCACCGTTAGACGGGGCGTTCTCGTATAAAAGTCGCTCCTGAGACTAAACCAAACAAGTGCCCGCAATGAAACTTTGTACACAGATGCTCTGTAAGCTGAACTTTAATATACCAACGTCAAATAGGTGGTGTCGGCCGTCAGAGGTCCTATCGTCAAAATTTAAATGCACGGTTAGACGGGCGTTCTCGTATAAAAGTCGCTCCTGAGACTAACCAAACAAGTGCCCGCAATGAAACTTTGTACACAGATGCTCTGTAAGCTGAACTTTAATATACCAACGTCAAATAGAGTTGGTGTCGGCCGTCAGGTCCTATCGTCAAAATTAAATGCACCGTTAGACGGGGCGTTCTCGTATAAAAGTCGCTCTGAGACTAAAACCAAACAAGTGCCCGCAATGAAACTTTGTACACAGATGCTCTGTAAGCTGAACTTTAATATACCAACGTCAAATAGGTGGTGTCGGCCGTCAGAGGTCCTATCGTCAAAATTAATGCACGGTTAGACGGGTTTCTCGTATAAAAGTCACTCCTGAGACTTAAACCAAACAAGTGCCCGCAATGAAACTTTGTACACAGATGCTCTGTAAGCTGAACTTTAATATACCAACGTCAAATAGGTGGTGTCGGCCGTCAGAGGTCCTATCGTCAAAATTAAATGCACCGGTTAGACGGGGCGTTCTCGTATAAAAGTCATCCTGAGACTAAACCAAACAAGTGCCCGCAATGAAACTTTGTACACAGATGCTCTGTAAGCTGAACTTTATATACCAACGTCAAATAGGTGGTGTCGGCCGTCAGAGGTCCTATCGTCAAAATTAAATGCACCGTTAGACGGGGCGTTCTCGTATAAAAGTCACTCCTGAGACTAACCAAACAAGTGCCCGCAATGAAACTTTGTACACAGATGCTCTGTAAGCTGAACTTTAATATACCAACGTCAATAGGTGGTGTCGCCCGTCAGAGGTCCTATCGTCAAAATTAAATGCACCGTTAGACGGGGCGTTCTCGTATAAAAGTCACTCCTGAGACTAAACCAAACAAGTGCCCGCAATGAAACTTTGTACACAGATGCTCTGTAAGCTGAACTTTAATATACCAACGTCAAATAGGTGGTTGTCGGCCGTCAGAGGTCCTATCGTTCAAATTAAATGCACGGTTAGACGGCGTTTCTCGTATAAAAGTCACTCCTGAGACTTAACCAAACAAGTGCCCGCAATGAAACTTTGTACACAGATGCTCTGTAAGCTGAACTTTAATATACCAACGTCCAAAAGGTGGTGTCGGCCGTCAGAGGTCCTATCGTCTAAATTAAATGCACGGTTAGACAGGCGTTCTCGAATAAAAGTCACTCCTGAGACTTAACCAAACAAGTGCCCGCAATGAAACTTTGTACACAGATGCTCTGTAAGCTGAACTTTAATATACCAACGTCAAAAAGGTGGTGTCGGCCGTCAGAGGTCCTATCGTCTAAATTAATGCACCGTTAGACGGGGCGTTCTCGTATAAAAGTCCCACTCCTGAGACTTAAAACCAAACAAGTGCCCGCAATGAAACTTTGTACACAGATGCTCTGTAAACTGAAACTTTAATATACCAACGTCAAAAAAGGTTGGTGTCGGCCCGTCAGAGG
>NW_025781271.1:0-43522 GCF_021130785.1 Homalodisca vitripennis | reverse complement strand
TAAATTCTGAGGGATTGCACAGGTCTGACGCTAAAATCAGAAACTACTGAATGCAAGAGATCAAAAAACGTTACAGAGCTAAGAATATTTTTAAAAGTTTGTAACTATTACAATACATTCATTCAATTCAATTCAATTCAATTCAAAACAATCTTTATTTACCATTTGCACATTACATTACAAGAATAAATATACAAATATAAACGGTGTCAATAGTATGAAACTTAAATTTAAGAACTAAATACATAAGTTAATTTGCTAAAACAGTATGTATTTAAACAAAAGTATAATTAATACTTAAGCAATAATCTATAGTTTATTCCACCCTGCTCTCAAAAAACTCATTAAATGAGTATAATGTTTTGTCAACAAGATATTCTTTTAATTTTAGTCTGAACAATTTGACATTAGGAATGCTTTTTATATTTTCGGGGATACTATTGTAAAACTTTACTCCAGCAACTAATGGGTTTTTTTCTCTTAAATTCTAATTTTGATTTTGGTACTGCCAACTGGTTTCGATTTCTAGTCAAGTAGCCATGTGATGATCCCAATACAGGAAGTCTATCCCTAGCCTTCCTAACAGCCACCACAGTGTCTAATATGTACAAGCCATACACAGTAAGAATACCTAGAGTTTGAAAATGTTGCTTTGCCGATTCACGATCCTCCAGATTAATCATTATACGAATGGCTTGTTTCTGAATGTGAAGAATACTTTGTAAATTTTGATCACTTGTTGCACCATACAACACAATACCAAAAGATATATGGGAGTGTATATGGGCAAAATAAACCAATTTTAAAACATCCAACCTACAGAATTTTGATATGCTCCTTAAAGCATACAACCCAGAAGATAATTTATTTAGAACTGCATGTGTATGCTCATTCCAAGTTAAGTTTTTGTCTAAAACCATTCCTAAAAATTTTGTACTGTCTAATTGATTAAGTTTTACTTGTCCAATTTCGATCTTTGGACTGTCTACACATTTATTTTGGCGAGTCCTGAATAAGACAAAATTTGTCTTTTCAAGATTAAGTAACAAATTTTTTGTTGGAGAAATAGTTTTCTGACTAAGATCAAATCACTTTGTGCTTGATCTTCAATTACCTGCAAAGATTTGTTTGATATAATGAGATTAGAATCATCAGCATACAAGCACATTTTAGTTCCCGAATTTTTTACAGTCTGCGGCAAGCCGTTAAGGTAGCATAAGAACAAGATTGGCCCAAGAATAGATCCTTGAGGCACACCATGTAATATATTTTTTTAACTTAGAATTAATACATATCAATTGATTAAATTTATTTTTGAATGATGTTTCGACATATTGTTTTCTATGTTTAAGGTAGGATTTTAGCCAATTTAGTGGCATTCCAATAATACCCAAGTCCCTGAGGGTGCTTATTAGGTTGTTATGTGATACACTATCAAAAGCCTTGCACAGATCCATAAATATTCCTGCAGCATAGTCACCTCTATCAACTGCATCTGTAATTGATTCAATAAAGTCAATGCCAGCAGTTGTGACCGATTTACCTGGCCTGAACCCATGCTGTTCGTTGTCAAACAACTCATTGGTTTCAAGAAACTCCATCAATCTCATATACATTGCTCTTTCATATATTTTAGAAAAACTCGGCAGAATAGCCAAGGGCCTGTAGTTATTAGGATCTGTGGTGTTTCCCTTTCTTAAACACAGTTTTTTACCTTAGAGATTTTTAACTTATCAGGGAATATACCGCTTATAAAGGATGAGTTAATCAGATGGGTGAGTGGCTTAATCAGAAATTTTTTTGCATGTTTAATAATTGGCATTGGAACCTCATCGAAACCAGCCGAGTATTTATTTTTAAAAGACATAACAATTTTTTCAATTTCTAATTCAGTTATTGGTTTGACTCGAAATTTCTGGAGGGTAGGTCTAACATTTTGATTATTATTTTTACCATGATTGATATTGGATACAAAATTTGAATTGCTGACAATATTTGGAATTACATATTCATCTACTATATTTATAAAGTGATCATTGAATATATTGCAGATTGTTCTTGGATCACTCTCTTCCTTACCATTAATAGATAACTTAATTTCATTATTTTTTTTTACAAGTGGTTTTATTTCATTATTAATAAGTTTCCAAACAGCTTTGCAGGGGTTGTCAGACTTTGTTATTGTACTAATTACATATTTACTTTTAGTGTCAATTATATTTTTATAATACAGCTTTTTCTTTTCCTTTAACATATCCTTTAGATTAATATCTTTTGTGACCCTTAAAGTTTGGCTTAAACAAATTAAGTCCTCTTTATTATCTTTTCTTAAATCCTCACTTATCCAATTAATCCTGCTACAATTCCTTATTCTAGTTTTAACTTTTGGGAAGCATGAGTTTAAAATAGTACATAAAAATGTCATAAAAAGTATTATACTTCTTATCAACTGGTGCCTGATAAAGATTTAACCATGTCTCAGATGCTAAATTTTTTAGGAATATTTTTTTAATTTTTATCTGAAAACTGTCTATTTAATTGAGTAAAATAATTTTTATAATTGCTTTGATTTTGATATGAGATTTCTAAAAGTTGGGCATCATGATCTGAAAGCTCGGTGACAAGGCCAGAGATTGACAGTTGGTGCTTTGGTATATTAGTAAAAATGTGGTCAATAGAGCTTTCACAATCAAATGCAACCCTTGTGGCAAAATTAACCATAGAAAACATATTATGTTGAGTTAACACATTACCAAACATATCTGAAGCCCTAGATTTTTTCAAACAGTCAATATTTATGTCCCCTGCACACACTATGTATTTAAATTTTTTACTTAAAATAACCAAAACTACACTAAGTTTGTACAAAAATACATTATCGTAAATTGAGCCAGGTGTTCTATACAAACCAACTATAACTACAGATAATCCATCTATTTTACATTGAGCCAAACAGCATTCAAATTCTTTATCAGTCACCAATTCATTAATTTCAGGAATTTCAATCTTTTTTAGATTAAAATTTGTTTGACACATAATTAAGACTCCGCCACCTCTAAATTGCTTTCTACAGTACCAAGATTTAACACAGTAGTCATTTATTTTTATATTATTTATATCTAATGGTTGAAGGTTATGCTCTGAAAGAATTAAAATGTCTGGTTTTATTTAATCTAATACAATTTCTAATGATGGTTTTCGAGACAAAAAGTTTTGAATATTTTGGTGCATTATGAAAAAGACTATTTTTTGATTTGAATGAAGGTTTTATCTTGGTGGAGGAGTCATTCAAATTTTTAGATACATTTAATTTAGAGGTGGGAATATGTTCAGATTGTCTAAAAAACTTTGACTGCTTCTCTGGACGTTGACTTGGTGAGGCGAGTGAGGCTGGCTCGTCAAGGATGTAAGTGCTACTGTGTCTGGCTGGTTCACGAGACCTCCCCTCCTGATTTCATCCCTCAGCTTGCTGATAAATGCAGAATAAAAAAGTCCAAGATGCAATGGTCTTTGAGCTCCTGGTTGTTCTTTAGTGATTACCAAAACAGCAGCACCAGTGGTCCTATGAAAAAGATTGATGTTTTTGGCAAAATGGTCGAGCTGCACATGATCCCGGACACAACCTATCGGTGAGCATACCAATGTGCTGAACTTCCTCTTCTTGAATTCCAGTGTCAGGTCAAGAAATGCCCTGTCATAGTCCTTCTTCTTAGGCTTACCGTAATAGTGATCTTTGGTTATTAGGCTGTATACTGCTGCTGCTTGAGGATCACTTCTCTGGCACGCCAGAAACTCAGTTATGCAATCCGTCCTCTGAGGCTTGCCGAACTGTTTTGCAAACGTAACTGCCACTCCAGCTGTCATCCTTCTTGGATGATCGAAAATCACCCGAGACATCGAGTGGGCGAAGGCAATGGAATCATTACTCTTCAAGTCCTCAATCACCTGCCACATGTCCGCATCCAGAACTTTTATTTCTTTCCCAGAACCAATAACATCACTGGGTTCACTTGGGCTGTTGACTTCCAACTCACTCCTAGACAAGGTATCAACCATATCTTCTTCAATAAGGTTGATACAATTTTTAGGATGGCATATAAGGTTCAATAGTTGTTTGTTACAGTCTTCAGGATTGGAGTTGATATTCATACTCTTATTTAAGTTTCCTGAAGTGACATTAGACTGCCATTTGGAAAGAGCATTTAATATTAAATATGCCAATTTAGATTTCCCCCTTTTGTTTAAATGGAGGCCTTGAGTAGTATAGTGAAACCTCCTGAAATCACTTAAGTCAATCAGAAAGACATTCTTCAACCTATTTGTTAACTCAGTAACGTAGTTATTAACGAGTCTTAAGTCTTGATCATCAACAAACCTGAAATCTTCGTCAAATCTTTGTGGAATCGAAGTGATAAAAACAGGCTTAGTCTTGCTGAGAAGCAGTAATTGGTTTTCCAGATTAGAGTAAATATCCTGAAAATCACCAATCAGACTATCATTACTTCCTCCTAGGAGAATCACTGGGCTATCATCACTCAGTAAAGCAGATTCAATCACTTGAGTCAAAGTGGTGTTAGCTCTTACAAGCCCAAAGCATTTCACTCTACCATTGCTCAGCTCCTCCAACCTTGAAGATAAAAGTGAACCCTGACTATCTGAACAAAGGTTCACTTCCATTCCAAACTGAAGTTTAATTTTCCTATCTTTCACACCATTTTTAGTTTTAACCAGAATAGATTTGTCTGTACTTATTTTCTTGGTAAGGTTGTTAGCAGAAAGATTGTTTATAGGCAATCTATTTTCCTTTTCATAAATTTCTGAGTGTCCGTCCAAAACATCATACCTATTTGCAGTATCAACCCCCGAGAGGGCCTTACACTCCTTCCTGGAATGCTGGTGGTTAAAATATTTCAGTCTATGTTTCCCTTTCACCAATGACCACTCCTGGTTGTTAGAAGTGGCACTGCATGTTTCTTCATTATCATATTGTAATGTTGTGTTTTTCACTAGCTGGTGCCCGTTCTTTGGCAATCACAATGGGGCTCATAAATATTTACCTGGGATTGATTTGTTTTGAGGTCTCCTTTTCCATTCAAAATACAAAAAATCAATTCCTTTTGCAATATCTTCCCTCAACTTCTTGTATTGTAGATTGTATGTTAAGTAGGTCACAATAGAACGTTTCTGGATTATATCAGACTCATTTATCTCAAAAGAATCAAAACATCCTTTAAAGTCAAAAGTCCCATTATCCTCCTGAGCCCATATTATTTTTATCAACCAATCCACAAAGAAAAGCATGTAGACGCCGCACTCAATGCCATCTCTTTGTTGTGGGCACTTTACTTCAATGAAACAACATGGCCCTGATGAACACATGTGAGATTCCATCTTTGTGAATATATCTTTGGCATGGTTAAGATTGTAATTTTTCATTGAATCAAAGTAATAAAATGTTTTTTCTGTTTTGGCATACAACATTAAGCTCCAATGAGAACCACTGACGTCCATTTGCTCCCTCAGAATCATTAATTGGTATGAATACATAGGCCCTTACTAATCATCTCCTGTTCCAATAAACCATCAATACTTTCTGCACACTTAATAGCCTGACTAATACATGGGTTCATAAAATAGACATCTTCCATCACAATACTTCGAAGAAGGAAATCAATATACAATGAAATTACATCGTCCTGGATCCATTCATTTGCCAACAATGTAGTACATAAATTCAAATTATTTTCCTGAGCATTTACAATACCATCTTTACCATCTAAGTTTTTAATGTTCAGATTACTCTGGTGCTGTTCAAATTGTGCTATTTGTAGTTTTAGGGTGTTTTCAAGAGACTTAAAGTCATTTACCTGACTTGTGAACTTTAATTTTTCATTCTCTATATTTAGTTTTAGTTGACTAATTCTGCTATTAAGTAAACTATTTTCTTGATTTAGTTGGTTTAGTTCATTGTTTAAAAAAGTTGTATTAGCATTGAGCTCCTCAATTACCTTGTTTTTAATTTTAGCGTCTTCAATATAAATAGATAAGTCTTGAGTCAATGTCTTTATAGTGTCTTTGTGTTTTTGTACATCCATTTCCACATCCGCTTCCATACATACAGACAACTCAAGCTCCTCCAACCGAAGTGATTTTTCTTTTTTTAAAGCTTTCTCAATGTGAGTACATTTACTTTCTCTAACTCCTCAATCTGGGCTTTCAGTAAATTATTTGTTATTACTGTTTCATTATATTCATCAAGAATATTTGTAGTTACTTGCAGAATTTCAGTGTAATCATCAGATCCATGCTTGTAAATCAACTGCCCAAATATATTGTGTAACTCACAAGCATGCTCAGCCACTCTCCTCTCCAACCTGTTGTTGACCGAAACACTTTCATTTACTGCACAATCATTTTCTATATTTATGGAAATTTCATTGGAATATTCAGATATAGATTGTTCAATTTCTTGCAGTGCTTTGTTAAATTTTGGATTTCTTGTTTTGGGTTTACCAAGCTCCGCTTTATTGTCATTGTATAAGTACAAATCTGAGAATTTTAGTTTTGCCCATTCATGTGTACCATAAAATTCAACATTGTAGTACGTATTATTATCTTGATGTATAATATTTTTTATTTTAGCTGGCCATGGTGGAAAACCCTTCACCTTTGCAAACACATTGTCTTCAGCAGCAAATCCCATTTCAACATCGTTTTTCATTTTTCAAAGTTATTTCACTTATCGTGTTAGCTCCTTTTTCCTAATCTCTTTTTTATAATTTTTTTAAATTTATTTATTACATCCACTAATTAAATTAAACTAAGGAAATTTTGAGTATAGTTTATATATTTTTACTTAAAATATATTTTATCATTGTTTTTTAATATTATAATATAGTTAGATTCTTTTTATTGTCTATTGCTAAAAATTAATAGTTATGCAATAAAAATTATGGATATAGGCTCAATAATCAATTTCTATAAAATTATTTCTTGGCAAAAATAAATGTCATGAGCAGGATCTGAACTCAGGATCTCCAGCCGATATGAACCCCAGTGCAGTCAATTAGCCAAGTGAGCTATAACTAGCTGGTAAAAAAGTAGTGTCAGAATGTCCTGTGCCTGTCAGTTCAAGTTCTCAAGCAATGTACTCATACACACAGCACATTTCTTATTTTGCTAATGTGTTCTCTTGCAGACACCAGTTAATTGTTAAGTATTTAATTGAGCGTAATTTGTACTATACTTTAAAAAGTTTGAAGAATTGAGTGGAGTAATTATATCAATGTAGTTTCAATATAAAATTCTATGTTTTCATGGTAGGCCTAGGACTATTATATGTTAGAAAGTATAGTTTATGATGTCCTATTGGTTTTAACACCTGTCTATTAGTGTTTTATTGCTTGATTTGAGTTCTATAATAAGTACTTGAGGTAGAAAATTGAGCTCTAAATTCAATCAAAAAATCTTCAAATAATTAAATCTCTCATACTTAGGTTATGCTTTTAAATAATCTGAATACTTATAAATCAATGTTTAACAAATTTAGCTTGAGTATTGAGTCCCTTCAATTGAACTTTATTTACAATATATTTAAGAAATCAATAGTCACCAATTAGTTGTTCTCACTAACAGTCACTTTTATTACACAGCACTACCATAAGAGATAAACACTATTTGAAGGTTATCCACTTATCAATGTTTTTTTTCATTAGCGACTCGACAACAATATTATGCCCTCTAAACACAAGCTGCTGCATAAAGGTGGTGCATATAAAGTACATGGACAAAAGGATGTGAGTGTAGAAATATTGTAGCTAGTATTTTCTGAAGACCAAAGGAAGTTTGATTGGTGAGTTTGTGAAATGTTAAATGACTGTTAATTCTAAAACAAGTAATGAAGTTCAATGGCCTTAGCATCTTGCTCATGAATATAAAAGGGAATATATTTCGGCTTTTTATTATGGTCATGTTGAGCCACTTTAGTGATATGGGATCATCTTTGGTGTACTGGTAACCCCCTCCCACATACTTTTCAGTTATACCGAAGCACCCTTAGCAAAATATTTATCGAACCACATAAGCAAAAACCATATCAGTTTCGTTTTCACCTAACCCTTTCAGAACGAAACATGGGCACTGCCCGTTCAGCTGTACTACGTCATATTTTGCTGACGTATGAGATTAGTTTGGTGGCTTCCACTGGCTCTGCATTGTGCTGCTACCTCTCGGGAATAGTTTTAACTATTTGAAAAAATATTGCAGCTGTTTTTTTTTCAGTACATTTACTGGTTTGTTGACAAGTGACAAAAGTTCCATCTGAGTGAATTGTCTGCTGATGTAAAAAAAACTAGTTGAGCCACTGTGAATCGGGATCTTTGTATTTTTATTGTTATTTTCGCCAGAATACAAGCTTATTATAGTTTTGAATCTATTGTATGTGGGCAAAGTGTGATTAAATAATACAGTCAGTATTGGGTCTCATTTTCCATGTGAAAATAGGTAAAATTTTATTACTTTGGATTGAGTTGCTAGATTATAGTGTTGAAACAATGAATGAATTATTTGTTTAGTACTCTTTATTTTTCAAGTGGCTGCAGGTACAAGTGGATTACAATTTTAATGTCATTAGTGATATACTAGGTGACGATTTAACAACCAGTCATGAAAAGACCGATTTGCCTCCACCTGATCTAGGCCTAGATATTCGTAACAATAGCGGTAATGGCGAGGTAGTTCATGGAACTGATTACGAAATTGATTTAGATGTAGCTGCTCAGGAAACGAGTAGGTCTCAATAAGATTTTAAAAAACCCTCTGAAGATCATAATTACATAGTTGTTGACAAAATTTACCTTGAATTCAACCATTTTGAGTACATTGTGGTTTCTGGATATAGGTAGGCAACTTTAGTGTCCGAAATAAACTAAAACTTCTGTCACCATCTGTCGTCTGTAAATAAAATATAAAGAGTAAATTTATATAGGTCTTGCATGTTTGTAGTTTATTACTTGCATTTGTTTTCTAGAGAAAAAAATACATACTCAATAAAAAAAATATGATTCTGTGCACCAACAGATATAAAATTTGCATTACACTTGGGACTTTGGTTTAAAAATAACAAAATATGTGTTTTAAGTGTTCAATTATAAAGTAAAAATATACTGGTGTAACAAAAACCATTGTTTTATACTCTGTTTTAATCCACATTTAAAGGCTAACAATAAAAAATGCATTACCTACTTTTTATAGTAAAAAGTATTAGTTTAAAAAATAAAACACTGTACTTTAACGAACATTTAATTCCAACTGAGGTGAATACCAAATACTACACCACAATGCATCTTAAAGGTTTTTTCAAGGTGATAAATAAAATATTCTTACTTAATTTGTATCTGCTTATAACGTTATTATTTTATTTTTAATCGAACAGTTGTAAAAACACAATTAGTAAAATAATTTTAAAATAATGTACTTTTAACACTGATTTACATAGAAGCCGTAACTAAAAAAATATTCTAATGTTAAGACTTAAATTGCCATAACAATAATAACGAGCAGAAACAGAAATAAACCAGGGGAAAACACAAAGAGAACAGGAAAATGTTCTATGTTTACCAAACAGGTGAAATAGTTCACAGTACTAGAGTTAGAGTGCAGCACTAGTCAATGAAGTAACTTATTGCGTAGTTATGCTTGGTAGGAATTATAGAGTATTTCAACTTTAAAAATGGATTCAGGATTATAGAATCGTGACAATAGCAGGGTTGGTGGAATATCAAGCAGTATGAATGTGAGGAACAAAACAGAACAGTTTATTACTACTATGGTACAAAGAGGCACAGTTATACAGCCACTATTCATGATACAAGTGCTTTACCAACTATGTACTAGTACATCAGTTTACAACAGTTCCCCAGGATCTACATGAGGAGAGCAGATTGTGTGTTTTTAAAAGAAAGTTAAAACTGTTTTTATTAATACTTTTAATGTTTTACTTTTTGCTGAAATTAAGGAAACAGTATTATCTGATACATTATCAAACGTTTAATCAGCACAAAGTTGTTTTTAATTTATATAATTGGTTTTTTTAATCATTATTTGAAATATTTCATTCTAAATTGTACAAAGAACAAATACAAAAATTGATTGATTGCCAAATTTGCTTGCATGTTTCAGCCAAATTCTGCCTAGCAACATACGACCTTTTGAGTGTAAATGGAACATTTTTCATCCATTCCATATAAGCCCGGTCTTGTCTCCAATAATGTTTTGAATCAAATAAGAAATTTCAAGTTGCTGTCAACAATTGGCAATGTTATCGTGTGATAAAACTTTACAATAGAAGTCCAGAGACATGACAGATATTTAAATCAATGTCAGCATTTGTTTTAAAATGTAAATAATAAACATTACGTATAACTACAATTTGTTATAGCCTAATGGAAGTCACTCTCTGAACAATCCTCACACCTTTAAAACTCATTACACTTCATGTACGTGGATGTGCATGTAAGATCGTTGAAAACTATCTCACCTGACACACACAAGCCTCCAGATTTCCGAGTCACGACTACAAACATAGAAACCTCGACAGACTGATGAGCACATCTCTAGGGAGCGCAGATCCAGTTCTGAGGACACGACCCAGCGCAGAATGTACAGGATGATCTCCACGGGGAGGGCAGAGATGTGTGTCATCTGCAACACAATCCTGAGTTCTCCCAGGCTGCTTTGGAATCACGTTATAAAACAGGGTTCTACCCTGAGACGTAAAACAAACTTTTTACAAATTTTGCAAAGTTTAATAAACTGAGGAAATGAGATCCACTGATGATACTTTTGGTTCACAGTATATAAATCGTTTCAATAAATATGTAGCATAACAAAGATAGAATTCAACACTCAGTGTCTGTTAACGAATCCGGAGTTTACAAAAGATAAGGATCTATAACAGGTTTATGATCCTGACCTTTGGAGAAAATGACTTCAAGAGCTTGGTATTACTTTAAAATGAGGAATGAAGGAAGTTGTAAACTAAATCTTGGGGATAATTCTGAGAGCTAAAACTAGCTTCAAGAATGCAAAACTAAGACAACTTAAAAAAAAACTATCTGGTTTCAGGAGCTCAAGATTTGAGGAAAACTTTATAGTTTAGAAAGTATAGTCCACTGTACTTGCAATGATGGATAGATCACACATTCTTGTTAGCCATAATGAAATATTAAAAATTTGGGCCAGAAAACCAAAATTGGATCCAATGTCTCGTGCTCCTTGAGCAATTATTAAGTGTTCCACAGAGAAGCTGCTTAGGTCCAATTTTGTTTACCCTTTTTAATAATACTAAAGGGGCAAATTTACAGCACAGCAAGTTATGAAATGATTTACACATACAGTATATAAATAGACAAGATGGAACAGACAAGAGAACAATTAAGGCTATAACAAAGAAACAAAACGTGACAGTAATTCCTGATCCCTATATTGATAGTACATCACGTATCCCACAGGAAAGAGGAATGGAATTCAGCGTGCTACATTTACATTTCTAATATATAAGTTATTTTTAAACAGTCTTTAAACAAATAAACTTTTAAATATTAGAAGTACTGAGAAAGAAAAGGATAAATTACAATAATATTCACTTTCATTTAAAGAGTATATACATAAAATATAACACTTAAGTAACATGAATAAAAAAGTAAGATGAAGCATAAGTTTTATTTGGAACTGTCAATCCATTGACCAATCTATTTTTCTCTACTGCATATACCCAGGAAATTCAGTTTTTTCAGAGGTTTGTTTACTAATTCAAATAAAGTAGCATAAATTCTGTTTCTATTTATACAGGGTGTCAATTAAGTCTGGAACCTCTTTTTAAATTTTGAAACCACAATAGAAAGAAATACCAAAGTTCACATGTGCTTACTGGTGATAGTAACGCACACATCTGCCCAATTACCGACCGGATAATCCCTTTGGGGGACGGTCCACAAGGAGTCAGACAAAATTCTTAAATAGCAGCATAGGTCAAGTTTGGTATCAAATTAAAGGTCTTACTTAGCAGAGTACAATGCCGCAAACCGGACTTCAAAAGGTGGATTCATTCAGTAGTTATAGCTATTTGAATTTTAAAACAATTGAACAATGTAAATTATTAAGTATTACAAGTAAACACCAATTTTTAAGTACCTGTGACCAAAGTAAGTGTTCAAAATGTTCCCCTCCCATCATCTGACAATGTAGTAATCGAAGCCAGGAATCAATAATTATTACCAATAACACAACTACTGTTAGAATGTGAAAGTGGCAGATAGTGTCATACACAGCATCCACAGAAACTCAAAGTTTGGGCAGGTATTACAGGAAATCAAATTATGGGCCCATTATTTATCAATGGTAATTTAAATGGTGACTCGTATCTAGCAATGCTCCAAAATGAGATAATTCCTGGACTACAAGCTGCTCTTAGTCGACAATTTCAAAGAATGTATTTCCAACAAGATGGCGCGCCACCACACTTTGCTCTCCTTGTTAGAGAATACTTGGATACAATATTCCTTCGCAGATGGATTGGAAGACATGGTGCAGTAGAGTGGCCTGCTCGTTCCCCTGATTTATCTCCGCTGGATTTTTTTCTTTGGGGATACCTCAAAGATAAAGTTTATCGTACTAAGCCTCGAGATTTGGCGCACCTAAGAAATCTCATAGTCCAAGAAGCTCAAGATATTCCCCGTGACTACCTTCAAATGCAGTGGATGGCTTTTACAACCGCCTAGGACATTGCCAGACGATGGGAGGGGAACATTTTGAACACTTACTTTGGTCACAGGTACTTAAAAAATTGGTGTTTACTTGTAATACTTAATAATTTACATTGTTCAATTGTTTTAAAATTCAAATAGCTATAACTACTGAATGAATCCACCTTTTGAAGTCTGGTTTGCGGCATTGTACTCTGCTAAGTAAGACCTTTACTTTGATACCAAACTTGGCCTATGCTGCTATTTAAGAATTTTGTCTGACTCCTTGTGGACCGTCCCCCAAAGGGATTATCTGGTCGGTAATTGGGCAGATGTGTGCGTTACTATCACCAGTAAGCACATGTGAACTTTGGTATTTCTTTCTATTGTGGTTTAAAAATTAAAAAAAGAGGTTCCAGACTTAATTGACACCCTGTATATTAGGCTGAAACCTTCAAGAAGTGTTGTTGAATAGTTTACATAAAATATTTTATACTAAAAATTAACTCGGGCTCTGAATTGTTACTAAAATTTTCTCAATTTCCACTTGTAGTTGTTATGTAAAAAAGATTTGTGAATTTAATTTCATCATTAGCTGAAGAGGAAGAAAGTCCATCAATGTCGATGTAGCACCTGATTTCCCTACAGGTAATCCACTCCACGCCTTGCTTAGCCTGCTGTTTACAGAACCTCAAAACTTTAATGTATTGTCTGGTTGATTATTAATATTTCAAAACAATCAAAACAGTTAACTCTTACACGAAATTGTACCTCAATTCATAGAGAAAACCAACAAGTCTAAAGCTTGCAAAGCAGTGCTGTAACTTAATGGAGAAACTGAAAACTGTGTGCGGCCAACAACATGATATTGTCTAAGTATTCGCTATATTGTAGGTTAACAAACAATTTCTCAATATGTAAATGAGTGAACAAATCCCACTAATAGAAAGTAAATACAAGTAATAATTATACCATAGATTTTAGTTATTTTTAAAATGATACTACTAACTTGTAGAATCAGTTAGTAGTACAGTACTTGTAAAAAATTCACAATCGGAGGGATTATTGTTCAACATGACAACAAAACAAGGCAGTATAACGACACAACCAACACTGGCACAGGTGTGAAACAAAGTGGCGTTGTAGTAGGGGGCTGGTGATCAGTGGCTAACCCAGAAGTGACATCATGTAACAACCTGCAGTTTCCACTTAAAAAATAAGTCTCAATAATCTAAAACTGATTAATATAAACTCAATTTTACATAAACAAGTTCTGGCGTACCTTTTGAGGAACTTTAGGCTGACAAATGCAGTAACTCCTGCTCACCACCCTTTGCAAATGTGAGGTCAGGTCAGATTGGGAAGGGTCAAACTCCTCCACTTCTTCTTCATCCTCCAACTCCAGGTTATCTTCTTCTGTCTCATCCACTGCATCTGCACATCAGTTCATCGAATCATGCTATCTAGCTTAGTTCAAACAACATATTAAAAGTTGTAACGGACATCATGCAATTATACGCATATTATGGTTAGCATAAAATTGGTACTTTGGTTCTAGCCAAGACGTCCAGTCTGTGATGCCACAATAACACTAACGTTAGGTTAGATAATTTATATCTATAATAAGAACATCTAAATTGTTTGATGAAACAAAAAGAAATCTCCTAAAAGTAAACCATCAGCTTACTTGAAAAACTCACTAACAATCTGATGGCCCTAAGGGTGTAATGGCCATTTTGAATTTTAATTTATAAAAAACAAGATTTAACATTAAAGTTTATTGTTTCCTTATATTTTAAGGATTTATTAAGATAAAATTGTAATTATATCAAAAATAAAAAATCAGAAAAATTGTATTATGGTGTAACAAATTGATAATTTACAAATAATATAATAAATAAATAAATTTATAAATAATTGTAAATAAGACATTGAGTAGTTAATAAAATTTAATGCACCATACAACTATTATTGACTGACCTTGACTAATCAATGGTTGAATCATGTATTTTAAAAACTGTGACACTTAAGTTTCTATAGAACAGTGTTCAATTACACTCTAACCATTTTCTAAAACCACTTTTAATAAAAGAAACTAATGAACCTTTTCACTTTATACAACAGTTAGTATTAGATAGCTCATATCCATTAACAGAAAGATTACAAACACAAAGTAACTGAAATCTAACAGTAGATAAGCATTACTTTATATTGTGCAACACTGTCTGTGACCATCAGTGAACCATTATCACTGTATGTAATAATGAGTGTAGATAGCAGCAGAGTGTAGATAGCAGCAGCGCTGAGGAAATTGGTATTTTTGAGTATAATTGCTATAATCGGTTTTAGCTTGGTATTATTGAGTAAAATTCTTAAGTACTGATTTCTTAGAGAAATTCAACAAAAGGAGTGATACATGTTTTTATTCTAAGAACTTTTATTACAAAAATTCCTCCTTCCTAAATACTGTTGAATTATTGCTCCCTTAGGGGTTGGTAAATAGAATGGGGGTAGAATATACAATAGAATAGGCTAATTCAGAGGATGGTAGAATAAAAACTTCATACACTACAAATATTTAAATATTTAATTTAATTTAGACTATAAAGAGAACCGATAGCCTGTATAACTAAATATTATTTGTTTAATATGTTACTTAATATTTTTATATAAAGAAAACAACCTAGGAGACTAATAACAACATAACAAATGTGTGGACTAGGAAAGTTAGTGTAAGATTTAATAGAGTTTACACTGGCGTAAACAATTTGAAATACTTTGTTTCTAGTCTGAATGTAAATATTATAATGTCACTTTTTAACTAGGCAACTATGTAGCGTTACAGAGATGCTCTATCATTCGACTGTTTGAGTTTCAGAAAGATTACAAATAGCTCTAAACTATTGTTTAAAATTTATTTTCAATCAAAGATGTGGTGATCACTTTTGAGGGGGTGGCACTGCCAGTACGAAGCATTTATGACAGGTCACCTCTCTCAGTGCCAAGCAGTCTTTGGTGTTTGTGTAGTGTTCAACCAAATAATTCATAACTTTTTTACACATTGAGGAAGCAATTAATATAGCCTGTCTAGGACTAAGTGTTTGGATTGATTTTGGCAAAAATGCATGCGTATACTAAAATATTAATAGAATGAGCTTGAATACAGATACATTTGTCAATTTTCCAGGACATTTTAGTCTAGTTGGTTGCTCTACAATTGTGTTGTTGCTTTCTCCAAACTAACTTTTTATTTAATCTTTTCTAGTATATATTTACAAATTTTTTAAGTAATAAAAATAAAAAATCAAAAGCAACTTCCAATATTTTATTACTTTTTGTTTATCAATTTCAATAATTTTTTATTCAAAACAGCACAATGTTTTTTATACATGGAAACCCATTTTTCATTGTATTACCTAATTATAAAGCATAAGAAGACAATCAAAATTCAGCTTTTTTTATAATTTTATGACAAGCTCCTGAATTAGTTGTCTGGAAGATGAGATAAAACTGTTTGTTATATTTAATTGAATTGTTTGTTATTATTAAAATGGTAATTAAAATACACTATTTACATTACATACAAGAAACCATTCATTTACTTTTAATATTCACTTTTGTGTCAGTCTTTGAGCATCTTTGATATCTCAATATCAATGTCCGAGTATCTGTCCACTTCTGGAGTACTCAAATTGTCTTGTTCCATGGAGTAGCGGAAGAACAAAAACTCATCCAACAACTATAAACAGTTAAACACTAAACATTGAGAACACGATATATAGTATGTAAACAAATCATTGAAGTGACGAAAATTGAGCATGTGACAAAATGTAAACAATAACAAAACAAGCCATTAGTTATGGTTCCAATGTGCAAACATAACGAATCAAAACGGAATAATTGTTTATAAGGTTACATGACGGCACAAAACTGCATCTAGTGGAAAAAGAAACAAATAAGTTATCATTTACGAAAAAAGCAGAACGAGTGCCGCTCAGGCAAGATTTTTCAGACCTGCTCGGAGGCCGCAACGGTGATGCTTGGGCAAGTTCCCCAATGGGTTAAATGAACATAATGACATGATTTTGCTGTTCGGGGTAGGGAGGGAAAGTAAGCTATAACTTGTTATTTTTATTTGAATAATAAAACATGTAAAAGTTTTCAAATAAAACAATAATACAAATACAAATTTTTAACTTTGGAATAAAAGATTGTAATTTTATATTCTTAATGTATTTGTACTTTTTAATGTTCCTTATGTACCTAAAAACAAACTTAACAAATTTAAAAAAAAGTAAGTATCTGTATAAGTAAGTTTTGATACTTTTTTATTTGTGTAGTGTTCCACAAAATAATTCTTTCTTAAACATTAAACATAATGGGAACATTTGTTTTATTGTATTGGGGGAAAAGTAGGGATGTTTTATATTATTTATTTGGATCATAAAAAGTTATTTTAAATAAAAAACTATAAAACTTTTTAATATTTTACATGTAGATAAAAATTGTAATTTTTGATCTTAATACATTTGTAAGCAACTTTTTATTGTTCCCTATGTTAGTAGGAACAAGTCTAACTTACAAATTTCAAAAAAGTCTCTAAAAATCTCTTTAACATTCTTTACTGCTGAGAATGACTTTTCTAATATTTAGTGCAAAGTATTGAAAATCTGTACTCGCATCAAAGTTACTAAGTACAATGTCAACATTTAGTAACAGAATAATAAATATTCCAAAAGCTAATCTCATTGCTCCCCGCCAATTTTCAGAAATCATAATCCGCGGGTTGATCTCATCGGCTTACTACATTGCCTAATTTATTGTCTATAAGCGAGATTTTCTTTTATGCCCAGCATCATAGAAGGGCTTCTTTGAAAGAAAACATCTCTTTTATCTACTCCTACCCATTATTTATGTTGTTTCAATGAATTATTCACATGATAGGTGTTCTCAATTTAGCAAGAAGAATCAGTGCAGGTGGGTATGAGCAATCTTTACTGATATGAACATGTATGTGAGCAGGAAGTATGAACCCCTTAAGTGGAAGCTTGAGTGCTTGGCTGGTTCAGATATGAAAGCAACTGTTTTTAACTACCTTATTTAATTGGTTGAATTCAATATTTTTAATTTAGATTTTGTGTACTTTGTTATGATTTGATTACTATTTTTTGGACTACTAAAATCAAAACTGTTTATAATACAGGTACTGGAATACACTTAATAAGCTAGAAACTACACAAACCTTGTGACAGCTAGGACACCATGTCACAAAACTGTAATTTTTCAGGAGAGCACTTTTTCTAAAATTTAAAACTAAATTTTCATAACACTTGTTGAGTATTAGGATTTTCATTGTGGAATGTTTACACATTGTTTAGGTAATTCAAATATAAAATTTCTATTTGTAATGTCATAAGTCACACCTAAACACTGTAAAAGAATATTTTTTCTACTCAGCACAATAAAATTTGGACATAGTTTTATATGCTTATGAAGATTTAAGATGTATAAGACACCATGTGACATAGTGCTGTCTACTTCTAAGCAATCTAGCGAATAAAACATAAAATATTCTGCTGTAGTGATTTCAACATTACAACAACATCAGCAGGTTATTGTTGCTTGTTTCTCAAGTTCACAACAGAAGTCAATAGAGTAGTTAATGTTTTATCAGCTAAATTACTCAGAAGTAGACAACACTATGTCCACATGGTGTTGTTTACCTCCCAACTAAAGTACACATGGTGGCATTTTCTACTCCACATTTTCACTATTAATAGTGACTGGACATAGTGTTCTATACCACTATGTAGAGCAACAAATGTACATCTTTTAACTCATTTTCATAAAAATAATGGACATGGTGTTCTTTACAGATATGAAGAATTACAGCAGTTGTAATTTAGCATTATACAAATAGTTATTATAAGTACTCCATCCCTCTATGCATATTCCTTTTTATCACTGAAAATTTAAGTCAGCTGACACTTCACCTTGCTATTTCATACCTTGATCTCCCAGAGTCACTCAATAATTTGATTATCTCCCTAATATTAACACATTGAATACAGAGCCCAAGTATAGGTCGGACTAGCACGCACGCCGTTATATACGGAGCTCGACCTATACTCGGGCTCCGGTACTTAATTCAAAACGTTTAGGTTTTCAGTAAAAAATCAGGTTTAGTTGTTTCAGACTATTTCCTATGTTATATTGGTTATAGGTATACGTCTTTTTTATGACAAGTAATAGTTGTGCAGCTGTAAAATTAATATTTTCAACTATTACACCACTGCTTAGTCACGTAACCGACTGACGACGCAGTGATGCGAGCATTGTTATTTATAAACAAAGTTCCATTGTTACTGAATAAAGTGATAAATGTTGGTTTAGTGATGGCTTAGTTTATTTTGATTGGTTTCTTAGTGATACAAGTCTTATTTTTCTTTATCATTGTGTAAAATGAGTAATCATTTAGACATAATAACGGTGCACATGATACGTGATATGATGTCAGATTTCTGAGCATGATTTGGAGGAGGATGATCATATTTTTAATGAATTCAATTTGATAGAATCTTGGATCAAATTTATGATTCTGGATTGTAGGGTGAGTTTCTCAACGACATTGATCCTGATCCAGATTTTGAGGTTAGGCCTAATGATCAAGACGTGACTGATGCTGAGTATACTTATGATAGGCCTTCCATTAGTACTAACATGAACACTTTCTTTATTTTATGTTATTTTATATCAAAAACACATTTATAGAACATTAGGTGGTTAAAAAATAAAACGTTTATACAAAATTACAATTTTTCAAATTTTATTTTTTTCCATAATTTTATTTACTTTATAATTTTGTTCAAATAGTTATTATATTATAAAAAGGCACATTTTCTAAAACTGCATATTCTTCTCTTTAATGTGATATATAATATGTTAAGTTAAAACAATGTCTTCATAATTAAAAACATCTTTTTAAATCACTAAAAACGTCCAGTATACTGAGTAGATACAATGTTATAGGCTTAGGGTTCAATGTGCTAAATTTATCAAGAGATGATTGCATGTTCTTTTAATCAACAAAACAACTGTCATTACTCACGTTCTGTTGTCTCGACAGCAGGCCTCTGGTTTGTACTCTCGTAGAGACGAAACTCAATGTCAGGTACTAGTTGCACTGCCCTCCTGTAGAACTGTATAGCTTCGTACAATTTACCCAGCTGTTCATTTTCCACACCCTTCAAAAATAATTGCCTCGCCTGAAAATATCATTGATAATCAATTATGTGGGTCGTTTTATTATTGAATTAATATTCTTTGCTGTTTTAAAAATTCCAATAACAGATATTTATTAAAAATGTATCTTATAATATTATTACCATAAAAATTGAAATTATAGGGAGAATTCTAATATAAAAATAATTAGTGTATATATATTTTTTTTTTGCATTAATGACAATTTAAGTCTGTGATTTTCAATCAAATATAGTTATAAACTCTCATCCCTTTTTGATTAACCCTACTTGGAGAATTGTAGTCTATATTATAATAAATTAACAGTTCAAGAAAAACTCTGTACTGTATTATAAAACTCTTAAAAGAACGAACCTCTACATAACGAATATCTCAGAGATTAATCTCCATTTCATGGATGATTGTTGAATAAACCTCAGGCCTACATCTACAGAGACAGTACCCAAAATTAACCAAACAAAATTCAAGTAGGTAGTCCATCTTCAATCCATACTTATCTCTATTCATAATTACTGTAGCCAACATGGAGCGAGTAATGAAAAATTCCTTAGTGATGTCTAATATATTCTTCTTTGGATTGTCTTGAATAACTCTCAAAAAGAAATGTATTAAGAAAAGAAAAAAGAGAACCTTCCCCTATGACAATGAGGCAGACAATTTTAAATTTGACTTTCTAAAGGCTCTACATAAATATGAAACAACAGGAAATGTGCAAGACAAAGAGATCATGGTATAAAGGAAGAAAAAATTATGACAAGAAACTCAGACAATTAAACCAAAACGCAAATGCAAACTACATAAAATCAGCTGATAACAAGAGTAAAGCCCTATGGAGCCTTATAAACAATGAAAAAAGAGGAAAAACCCAAGTAAAATACCCACAAATGCATATTAAAATTAATAACAGAGAGACTGATAGCCCTCAGGAAATAGCTGAACATTTTAATACTTATTTTACTAATGTAGCCGAGCTGACGCTGAAAAAGAATAGACAGGTCATAGGGAACCATGACATAAAATGCACCTGACCTTCTACCAGAAATAATCTGCCAAGAGTCCTTAATTCTTACACCAACAAACAATGACGAGGTCAGGGATATTATAAACTCCCTTAAATCAAAACAGTCAAGTGGAATGGATGAATACTCATCTAAGCTTGTCAAATACTGCAGAAAAGAACTGACTCCACCTCTTGTAAGTATAATAAACAAATCATTCAGCCTAGGCCAGTTTCCCTCTGCACTAAAGTTGTCAAAAGTATACCCGAAGCACAAAAAATGATGTGCAAAATTATCGTCCTATCTCCCTGATTTCAACATTTTCAAAGATTATTGAAAAAGTTGTCCTCATCAGACTTATGACACACCTAAAGAAGCTAAATTTAATCAACGACTGCCAACATGGATTCTCAAAAGGAAAATCTACCATTTCTGCCATTATCAGCCTAATTGAAGACATTATTGACCAAATAGACAAGGGACAATACATCTCCGCACTTCTTCTCGATTATAGTAAGGCATTTGACTGTTTGGGACATGACCTCATCTTAAGGAAACTAACATTAGTGGGAATCACAGACACAGCAAACAAATGGTTTGCAAGTTACCTGTCAGGACGAACCCAAGTAGTTGAGGTACAGACAACCACACTTGGAATTACAAAAACACACCAGTCAAAACCACTTCCTATTCTCCGAGGAGTTCCACAAGGGTCTGTACTGGGCTCAGTCCTCTTTATTCTATTTGTAAATGATTTCCCAACACATACCCAAGATAATAATACATCATGCGTAATGTACGCAGACGACACAACACTCCTGATAAGGAATCTCACTGCAGAAGGTGTTTGTGCAGCTGCTACAGCCTCTCTAAACAAGGCTCTGAATTATTGTAAAACAAATGACCTAGCTATAAACCCACAAAAAACAATACAAATTAATTTCAGTAAGAAAAGAGACACTACTCCCAGCATCGCCAATGTAACAGTTGAAAATCATGTAAAATTTCTTGGAGTCATTCTGGACAGAAATCTAACCTGGACTGAGCAAGTGAACAATGTCTGCAAAAAATTAGCATCTGGAATATATGTTGTTCGACGCATTAAATGGATCAGCAACTTGGAATCAGCCAAAACAGCTTACTACTCATTAGTAGAAACTCACATGAGGTATGGACTTGCGGTTTGGGGTGGCTCCTCAGTTGGAAACCTTAATTTTCTTACCCTACAGAAAAAAGCCATCCGAGTTTTGGCTGACTTAGAACCAAGGCAGAGCTGCAGACATGCCTTCCAGACACTCCAGATAATGACTGTTACTGCGCTATACATCCAAGAAGTTATCATGTATGCACACCAGAAGAATCTCAAAACTGGAAAGGACCTTCATCACTACAACCACGTTATGCAACAAGCTACACTCTACCCATACACTGCACAGCACTTTTCAAGGAGAAACCTACCTACATTGGGCGAAAGCTATGGAACCATCTACCACAACCATTAAGAGAGCTTCAGGGTAACGCTTTTAAAAAAAGCACTTCCATGACTTGCTTGTTGGACAGCCTTTCTACACCATTGACGAATTCTTGAACCAAGACTGGAGGCCTCAACTGGAACTCAACAATCGCTCTCAAATGTGATGCATCACCGCACTCAAAAATTATTTTTCCAAAACAAGTTTATCTAATTTCTGACTCTATTACTGTTCTTGATGAATATGCTAATAAAGAAGTTTGTCGATTTGTCATTGTAAATTTAAGTCAGCTAACTTTGAATCTTGCTATTTCATAACTAACTCGAAAGATAAAATAACTAAAAACTGTCTACCTTGTAGTAGACAAAATAAGGTAATAAAATTTGTATTTAAAGTATGCAGTTTTGCTTAAAACATAAATTCAATTACAAGTTAACAATATTACATTAATTACAAACAAGGCTAGAAATCAGGTAGAATGGAACATTTGTTTAAATTGACACGTTTCAACAACAGGGTCCTGTAATTTTTAGTTACAAAAGATTAAACAATAGTTACTAATTGTTAATTATAAATAAAAAGTATTGGTTTTAACACCAGACAGTCAAACAGTTAATGAAGTGGTAACTGTCATATTTATTTGTTCATTTTCCTTCGACCTTGAATCAACCTTGGTTTTGGAACATCTTAGGTCACTCATTCCTAAATAATTCCGTATAGGAGTTGATCATATTATGGGGTGAACAAGTGAATGACCTAAAGATATCAGTTAAAAAAAAGTTGGTAATAAATTTAATTTAAATAACCTACCTTTTCCTCGTCTGTTTCAGACTCTTCTGTTGTACTGATCGAAGGACTCAATGACGAAGCTGGGTTTTGAGAAACTGGAGAAGATTTTAATTCTTTGCGCCACTCGGCACGAAAGTTCGCCAGTTCTTCATCTTTTGATTGATCCTTGAATGAAATAAACAATATGGTCTATTTGGTTTACCAATTAAAAATTATACATGAATTCAAAATGATTAATTAATTGTTAAATAAATCAATTATAACAGAGAATTATATTTTTTCTTTTTCAACTATCTTCAGCCCTGCACATGCTTTCACCATATTCATGTTTCAGAACAATGTGCTTTTTACTCAAAAGATATAAAATATTTTCCAAACTCAAAATTGATTACTTTTATTTACAAAAACAATGAGAAGTTTGTGTTTACATAATTTACAAATTTAAGAACAAGAATCTCACCAAAATAGGAGAAGAAGAAGAAGAAGATGGATCTTCCTGGTCTTCACCCTCCTCACCAATACCTCCACCTTCACCCTGGGCTCCACTCCCGCTGGTTATGCTTTGAGACTGAAAAGTTTAGATTATTCAGGATCACTAATAAAAATAACTGATGGGTACTTTTTCTGTAATACGTTTTACACAAGTATTTTCAGATGCTTTAGTGCAGTCATTGAAGCATTGTTGGTCCGAATTTTTTTACTGTGAACCGAATTGCATAAAATTTTGGAATTAGGTTCATCTTACCCTTAACTTCAAAAGTGAAAATGATTTGAACTCTGCAACCACCCTGGGGGTGGTTGCCACCCCTTCTCGGGAGTGAATTAATTTTTTTCAAAATAACCTCAGATATTGATAGAAGGCCTAATTTTAAGCAAAAAATCATCCATAACGTTTTTCGAAAAAATCAATACTTTTCAAGTTACAGTATTGGCAATTGAAAATTCGCAATTGTTACACGTTTTTCATCGGTTTTTGGCAAATATCTCCAAAAATATACGTTTTATCAAAAAATTTTATAAGGAACACAATTGTAGCAGGTAAAACAATGAACAATTTTCTTTTTAAGAAAGTATTCTAAGTGCAATATTAAGCTAGATATTAAAAAATCAAAGCCGTTTTTTATTTTGTCTGAAATTTAATCGATGTGGTCAATGCCATCTAGCGGCGACCAGATGCATTTTAGGCATTCTAATGAAAAAGAGTTTTATAGTGCTTGAAATAAGCTTTAAAATGAGCACTATTAAAAGTCTTTTGCACGTAAAATAAGTGAGCTGTATTGCAAATAAGAGGAGCATCTAATGTTTTTTCTTTTAAATCAATGGGTTTTCATAAGTGCCATTTCCACCAAAATTAAAATTAATCGTATTCCACCTAGAATCAACTTTATTATGAAGAGTTTAATAGATTGTATCAGTTTGGATGCTTCAGGACACATATTTTTCAAAAAAGTCACGATTAAAAAAAAATTTCAAATTTTTAAAAACCACCTTTTTTTCATAATATCTCAAAAATGACGACACATAGGAATAAAAGTGTAGGTATGAAAAATGTAGGTATATTTCTGACAAACAATTTGGATTTTTTATTTTTCTGTAAAACAAAAATTGACGGAAATATGATTGTTTAAAGAGCGCGTGGCAGCGCAATCACAGCCCCTCTTAAGCCCTTTAACCCTTCACCGTTTGAGAAAAAGGTTTTTTACTATATATTACAATGAAGGATGTTGTAGCTCTCTTAATTAACTTTACAATGGTTTTTTATAAATTGTGATAGCATGAAAATTGAAGGAGTTATGGTCAAAAAACTTATCATATTTTTTTCTACTTAGTAACTGAAAATTTCGGACTGTGAATATTTGGAGCAATGTGAAAGTACGCAGTATAATAGAGACCCAAAACTATTGTAATGTGTATATATATACATAATATGGCTCATATATTTTGGAAACGTAGGCATGAATACATACCAACTTTCTTATATGTATATATAACACATTTGAGTAAATTTTGTATAATTTGTAAATATTTTATGCAATAAATGGCAATTTTTTACTCTAAATTAAATTATTTTTAAATAATATGTAATCATATATATTTACTGTTTTAATTTAGGGGTAGTTTTAAGGGTAGAAAAGCTTATGAATATGATAATCATTTTCGAGAGTGTGGAATAATATTTAAATCCTTTTCATTTTATCAAAAAAAACTTTTTAACAATTTTTTTATCAAGGGGTAGTTTTCAAGGGTTGAAAGGGGGTTAAAAATTCGATAATTATTATAGAAAATATAAAATATTACTAACTCTATACTTACATCTTTTTATATCATACCAAAGTATTTTTGTGTGATTTTTTTCAATTTAGGGGTTGTTTGCAAGGGTTGTAAGATGTTCAAGGGGTTGAAAATGATTTTAATATGAGGTAATTGTGTTATAAAACACTTTAAAATTTCACCACTTACTATTAAACATGTTTTCTAGCGATAAAATGGCTCAATGTCGATTTTTCCATTAAGGGGTTGTTTACACCCCTTAAAAATAATAGGCGGAGTTCAGATCATTCTCACTTTTGAAGTTAAGGGTAAGATGAGCCTAATTCCAAAATTTCATGCAAATCGGTTCACAGTAAAAAAATTCGGAGGTAAGACCGTATTTTTCGCTTCAATGACTGCACTACTTGTGAATATACAACAGTATTATTTTCTGCTCTGATGACTTTTTAAATAAAGAAAATAAAATCATAAGATTTGGGGTATGTATTAGATTACATGGAGCTTGTTAGAAAGTATCTTTTGATAATAATAAAACACTTCTGGAACCCTGAGCTGTGTAAAATAGTACAAGGTAGGAATACATAATACCACATGTTGTGTAATAAACTTTGCAAAAGTCATGCAAAATCTCAAGTCTACGGTTCAATTGTTCTCTAGATAAATTGTAGACAGTTAGGTTTCACTAACGTTTCACCAAATCCTATACAGGTACATGAATCAGCATTGAACTCTATTTTGTCTACGATTAAATGAAATTTAATGCAAAATTTCCAGTCAATAGCTCATTTATGTTTTCAACTCTTAGCCAAATGGACAGACAGGAAAAACAATTTTGTTAGCCTTAGAGTCATGGGCTTTGCTAAAGCTCAAAATTTAAAGTCCAAAAGTTCCTAAAAACTTTTTGACGCTCACACTCATCTCTTTATATAACCGATCCTCGTTTACTAAACTCTTTTCAAATTACATAATCAAATATCTTATCAAATGTACTGAAGAAAAATTTTTTCAGCAGTAAGAGTTTAATGGGCTGTCACTTCATTTGTAAAAGCCCCTTACATCACTGGGGATGTATAACATTTTTCTGGACCTAATATAAGGAGGGTTGGATATTCTTCTAGTCAATCTGATCAACCTCTTCAAGAGTAAATATTATTTAGCTACATTCAAACAGACTGGAGGATGGCATTAGTTATGTTTGTGTTGAATAAAAAACAGATTCTTTGCAACCTAAATGATACAGACCAATCAGTCTTACCTACTTCATTTATGGAAAAAAATTAGAAATAAGCGAATAAAGGATGAAACCTGCTGGTATGGCCACTGAGTCTATTTCAATACACTTATGTTGAAGGAAAATATATAACTACTAGTCTAGTTTAGTGGAGGGAGGAAATCTTCCAAGAAACAGGAAACTTTAGCTAGCACTACCTGGTGTTTTCTATACAAGATTCTTAATTTTAACCAACAATTTAAGACTCTGAAACTTGTACAACCTGTAAATTATTATTGTATTTGACACATTACTGTACTTGTCAACTGTAAATTGTCAAAACAATTGATGAAAATATTATAATGAATGACATGTGCTGTGTTTAAAGTTTAATTCTGTATATACATTTTTCTTTAAGTTCATGTAATAAAGAATTTGACTATTTTGTCATTCAGATCCATTGGTAAAATATAAAAATTGATTATTTACATAATAACAAGCATGTTTAAGATGTGGGAGTTTGCCCAAATTATAATATTGGGCAAACAAGAAGATCTTTCAAGAGCCTTTTCAACAAGCCTCTGCCAAAAACTCAGCAAAAGTCCAATTATGCCTGTCATTTAATATTAAAATTTAATGGATATAGGTAATATTAAAATTGCAGACAATTTAGATATATTGCAAATATACAAAAAAAGTATTGAAATGTCTAATGAAAAATTATGATGGTAACATACAACCATGCTTAATAGGGATTTTATTTATATTTTCTATTAATTCTCTGCTATTTTTTAAAACTATAGTTAGGGTCCAAAATTAAGTTTCTTCTAATGAGTCTGTCTATGAGCATGTTGTGTTTAGTTCCATTCACTTTCCGCTCAGTGCAGCGTCTGACTGGTTTTGTCTTGTTGGATACCTTCAAACGTGGACTCCAGATTTCAGGAGTCAAGTCTGTGACAATGTCAAATCTGAAGGTGAACTCAACATTCACAATGAATGAACTCTTTCCAGCAACAATTTCTTGGGTGGAATGTGTCTAGAATTTACCGGTTTTATAAACAGGTACAGTTGTATAATTAATGGGAGGTCTTACAGACATGTTTTCCTTGTGAACTTCAAGGCATTCCGCATAATGTGATGTAAATTGTTATATTGCTTTTTGTTAGCTTTTAGCATGTTCAGATAATAAATTATTACATTGATAACAACATTAATTTATATCTTTCTAAAACTTGTACTAATTGTTGTTTTTTGAAGATTTCTAGAATTTCATTTGAATTAATAAAATCATTAACTTTTTGGATATACTTGTATTCATATATTATAACTTATATGTTACCCGTATCAGCCTTGGTTATATTAGATTAGTTTTTATTGAGTTTCTCATTTACAGATTAGTTGATATTTCATCACAGTTTCTAATGGTGGATTAATGTTATTCTATGATAGGCCTAATGGTGAATGATTTCCTGTAAGCAGAAGAAAGGTGTATAGAACTACAGTGCTGGTGATCACCAAAACGCCCTTGACTTTATAAGCAACTGGTGTCATGATCATGTTATTAAAATCAATGCATCTAAAATAAGTCATTTTTAATCACCTTTACCAGAAAAAGGGAATTAAAGTTAAAAAAAATTATTCTGGATAATAAAAGAATAACATACTGATGTAGCCAAGTATCTAGGAGTTATTCTAAACAATAGAACATGGAATACCCACACAGACATTATTATAACGAATCCAAAACAACAAAAG
The DNA here is from genome assembly GCF_021130785.1 of Homalodisca vitripennis. Classification (NCBI taxonomy): domain Eukaryota; kingdom Metazoa; phylum Arthropoda; class Insecta; order Hemiptera; family Cicadellidae; genus Homalodisca; species Homalodisca vitripennis. The sequence goes on along the minus strand of NW_025781271.1, from coordinate 15,024 downwards.
CTCTAGGTGAATGTAAAGGTCTCTTTGGATATACCTGGGGACTAAATTCCAAGATGATGTATTGGCTTTAAGAAGCCATAATAAACTACTTTGAGGCAATAACTTAAGGTTTTCTTGCATTAAATTCTTTTATTCAGTTCATCCTAATATCCTTGACAGTTATCGGAAAATAGACTTTATGAAATATATTTTGACAATGAGTGACTTATGTTTCCATGTTAAGACTGATATGAACACTCCCTTAATCCTGGATGTAATTTTTATTCCAGAGCCAAAATAAGTTCTCTTTAAAATGTATGTGCTATTTGTATCCATCACAGCTCCATCAGAATTTTTAACATTATCATTATGAACTATGATCAAGTTAAACTTCTGGTGTAACACTGGTATAAGAAGAATAGGTTATTCTAATCTTAAAACCTGCATTCATGATATCATTTGACAAACGTTGTTGATTTTAAATACTAACCATTTAAAATTTCAATACTGTGACTAATTGGTTTATGTACCAACTTTCATCTTTTACATCGGCTGAAGCTTCTCTGCCCTCCTTTTGATACTGTAGCTGAGATATTTAATTCAGTGATTATTAAATCTATTAGTAATATTATTGAAATTATTTTAAGGTACTCCAAATGGGTTTTTAACCCGCTTGATCACTTGGCATTTAAGCAGAAGCATTTTCTCATAGAAAATTTAAAGAATTTTGGTGAAGAGTATTCAGGCTTGAGAAGAGGGGTAAAAGTAGAACTAGATTGATTAAATTTAGATGCAAGAGGCAAATCGCTTTCAAAAAAGCAACTTGTCTAAACTGGCTAACTTCTGGATATGTGTTCATTAGTTTCAGAAATATTCTCTCTTGGTTCCAATAGTTAAAACTGATGAAAGTATTATAATGTTCGAATGCACTTATGCTTAACCCTTTTATGCATGACTTTTTCTTTTAGGCCAGAAAAATTTTAAATGTTGTAAAACATTAGTACAAGACATGGAAAAATAATTAAAAAAAAAATCATAATTCACTTTAATCCCTAAATAGTTAATTTTTGTTAAATGTCCCTTTTGAGTGACATCATGCGTTATAGGCTAAATATACAAAATATTGTATGTTCCAGTTGGGTGACATTATGAAATAAAGTAACACATTCTGTACTTAATTTCAAGTTGTATTTAAAAAGCACACTGAATACATTTAAAAACAATTCTCTAAGGATATATTTTTTTAAAAACTAACAAAATAAGTGAATGGTAAATTTAAAAACACACTTTTCACATGTGAAATAGTCTGAAAACAATTTTTTGTTGCATGGAAGCATAAGTTCAGTTTACATTTGCTGCAAACAACGTTAGTTTTCCCCTTGCAGTGTTCCACTTTGCACCGATTCCTCTTCTCCTCCCACACTGGCCAATGATCAGTTTTTGTCTTTTGTAACTATGTGAGGTGGGTCTTACCGCAGCTGATTTCTTCGGTCTTTTTTCCTCTGGTTGTGGAGTGTTGAATGGTCTTCCACGTTTTGGAGTATCATTCTTTCCCAGTTGCATTAGAGCCAATGCTACCTGAGTTCTGACACTCTTTTTGGCTAAGAGAATTATTTGATACAGTTTTATGTAGTATCCACGAGTTCACAACGGCCATATCAATCATATGGTAAAAGAGGCGAAAGTACCACTTTTTACTCTTAATTTTTATGTGGTGCCTCCCTATATGCGAGTCCATCAGGTCCACACCTCCCATGTGCTTGTTGTAGATTTTTGACAATTTTGGGGCATTGTATCACAATATATTGCTTTTCTTTTCTGTCATACCTTTGAATGGTTTCCATCGGCAAGGCACCACAAAACGTTGATCCAATTGTCACAACGTCATTGTCATGCCATGTTACAATGGAAATGCAAGAGTCGTTTTCTGTGGTAGTGTATTCCTCAGTAGAACCCCTGTTTGTTTTTCTCATCTCTTTTTTAGGCGGTAAGGGAAAATCAGGTAATCTGTCTTGACGAAAGGTTCCGAGCATCAAAATACCTTCTTTATTTAAATACCCAAACAAATGGGATACTTGAGTAATAATTGTCACAATATATGGTGTAGTTTAGATTTCTAGGCACTTCTCTTGCCAATCTGACTACTATATTTCCCGTAGTACCAAGTTGAGGTTCGTTCTGAAGTTTAGGAGGCTCTTGGCCACAATAAATTTCAAATTTATAGGCATACCCGTTATCGTCGCAAATAACGAACAACTTATAACCCCATTTATGTGGTTTCCTGGGATTGTACTGCCGCATGTGATGCCTGGTTTTAGTGGCGCATATTTGTTCATCCACAGATAAAGTTGGGCGCATTGGGACTGACAGAAATCTTTGATTTAGATATTCAATCATCAACGGCCTTATTTTGACAGGCGATCCCTATCTGGGTCAGTTGGCTCTTTGGCCGTTAGAATTTATCATTGAAATGGAATTACTGAGCGCAACGCCTCAAATTTATTGACGCCCATGCAGTCTTTGACAACTTTCATATCCTAGTACAGGATGCCACATATCTCTTAAACTACTGCAGCTAGTTATAGATGAAAATATCAAAACTCCTAAAAATCTTTCAACATCTCTTGCGGTCACACTACTTTTGGTTTATCTGGATTTTGTTGTGTCGAGTACAATGCACTTTCCATAGCAATTTTTTCAATTATTTCATTTCCAAAGAAATATTTAAAATACTCATATGGGCTATCGAGGCTCATTTATCTCTGATGAAAGAAGAAAACTCCCCTTGAATCGTATTTTCTCTTCGTCAAATAACAATTGATTGTGCTCCCATTTTCGTGGGGCCTTTTTAGGCTTTCCCCCCTTTTTTGGCATTTTTTTATTTAGGCCTTCTTTTACAATTTTCCCCCTTTTTATTTTAGTTTCAGAAAGAGAAGAAATAGGCTTATTCTTGCTAGTTGAAGGTTCATTAGTAGTAGGTATGGGTTGGTCACCATTCATTACTATCTCCAGACAATGTTTCATTTCCTTCATTGCTTTCTGGTAAATAATTTATTAGAACTTCATCTAGTTGTGTGAAAAAGTTGCTCGTCACTAATATCTACATCGAATTCATTTCTCGTCAATTACTTGACCAACTTCATCTTCACTTTCATATGGCATGTCAATGAGATGCAAAATCTGTTCAGCCTTTCCTGCATAATTATCTTCCTTTTCAATCGGATCCATTTTTTCTGGAAAAAAAAAACTCAATGTAGGATACTGGATTAGTAACCTAATGTTTTTTGTGCTTTTATGTACATAATAGTATCTGCACAGTAAACAATAATAACAAATTTGGAAATATAAATGTAAGGGTAAAATAATGGCACTAAAACTGTAATATTTGATTATTTAGGTTAGTTCATTAGGTTATCTTAATAATTGGTTAATTTGGCTTTATTAGTTTCATTTGTAACTTTGAATGTTGTAAAAACCACAGTCATAATGGTTATTAAAGGACATTTAAATACAATATTTAATTTTTAAATGTCACCCTAAAAGGTTATATTTACTTTCCTTTCTCATGATGTCACTCCTGAGGGTCATGCTAAAAATTACGAATAACTCACAAACGAAATATAAATAATAGTTACCTGTAGGTTATTTTTGAAGATAAACAACTAATAGTCACTGCTGTATTTATTCAATTAGATAACTCATCTCTAAAACACACAACAAAGACACTAAATCTATGGTAACAGCACAAACTTCACAAACATTGTACTCCAACCACGTGTTTCAATCCAACTGTCGAAATAAATGTAATATAGGTTAGGAACCACATCTAAGCCACTACTGCATTATGTCCCAGCTGAGATACACGAATTAGTTCCATGAACAACCAACAGAATGCGTCAGAATGCTAAAAAACAATTATGTTCCTCCTGAGTGACACTATGCATTAAAGGGTTAAAGTTAGGAGATTACTTTTCATAATAATTCTGTACATAAATTTTTCTCCGACAGCATTTGAGATTGGAATCTGATATATAACATATCTGAAACAATTATTGACAGTTTCGAGTATTAGATGACATTGTTCAGTCTACGATCCAGAAACTCACTGAGCTTGTGGTTATGACTGTATTTTTGTATTCATTATGAAAGAGATATCTAATATCTAATGTTCCAGTGTTTTATCATTGTTCAGATGGATTGATAAGACAGTTTCCTTCCATTTAGAAATGCATGTATCTGTTTACCGATTTAAAAAAAAAAAGCCTAAAAAGACCAAAGCCGCACTGATAGTCAGGGTTATTTGCAATCAGTTCTTCCCTGATGTCCGATCATGTTAGACGATCTGGCACATTATTTGAGGTCGGAAAAGTACCGATCAAAATTGCCACTGCCCACAGTACGGACTTCAGTGGCACCTTCGGGCCACTCACCATTTCTGACAAAACATCTCTTGAGATAGTACCTAAATTCAAGCTCAGATTACGTGATTAATTGTTAACTTTTTATATTTATAATACTTACATACGTATTTACCAACTTATATAACCTAATGAAAAATATTAGATAGCCACAGAGTGGCCTGACTCTCTCACTGCTTCATTTTGGGAGGCAGACAACAAGAACTATTCGTCACAGTGACATTTAATTTTCACAGTAAGTCAAAATAAAGACTAGTTTTTCTAAAAAAATAGTTTTTTTAGGTCCCCAATAAGAAAGACTCTTTCAAAAATAGTGGCTTCCGAATAATACCAAATTACAGGGTTTTCACATTTTCTATTTTTACCACTTGAGGTTGTAAATAACCCTATACCAATAACCACCAAAATGGTATAAAAAATGAAATTGAGTTTTACTTTACAAAATACTCAAGATTTTATTGAAGGGAGACTCTGTGCTTCCCCAAATATTAACTATACAATTCACAATATTATCTGAAAATGGTAAAGACTATATGTAATAAACACGTAAAATGCATTGAGGGACACTAACATTACTAATAAAGAAAATGACAGTTTTGTTAGCAAAAAAGCCCAACAAATATAATGAGAACATAACAAGAATAAATTTTGCTCAAAGGTGGGATAGAGTTAAATTAATTTTAATTTATTTGCTTATCAGGCGTAGATAGGCTTCACTGGAGAAAAAGGTGATGTGGAAAATTGCCCTTTCTTCAAAATGAGTTAAAATCTCTTTATCTTGCTTTAAACTAAACAAAATCATACCTTCAGTCACATACAGGTGCAAACAGTGTGATAGATTCTTTCCCTTTCCAGTTGTAAAGAACATATAAGGAATTTTTTGTAGAAAAATTATAGTTTGGTTGTATGTGTATAATTATAGCTCAATCTTACGGGCCGTGGTCTGTCAGTTATCCCTTTTACCATCAAGGGCACATAAATAGTCACCACTTGCGTGCATGCCTCTAGCAAGATATTATACGCTGTTATTGGATGGAGAGATGACTTTTCAATATTTAACCTAATGGTAATTGAGAATAATCACCTCTTTTGCACTTAAGCTACTTGAGACTTGTAGTTTCCAGCAGTTGTAATGCACACATTTAGCTGAAAAATGAGATGTTCTTAAGTAAATATATGTTCAGCAATGGTCATTAGAAGAGATTATTTTAAATCCTCATTGTGATCCTATTCCACTGAACCAGAATCTCGTTGCTTTCAATGGAGAACTATTGGGTACTGTTTATGTTCTAGTGAGATGGCCCCTACATGTGTAAAACAATGGTCATTAATAGAAATCTCCACCTTTGCATCTCACAATTACAATGCACTTGGCCTGAAAGCTTGTAATCACCAACAAGCTCTAGATATCTATATCATTATTAACGAGTAAGAAAATAATAAGGAAAATTTATGTCTTGATACTAATGAAATTTGATTTTCCACAAGACTGAAAGATTAAACAGACGAAAACATATTCTTGCTGGATTTGACAAAACCTGATTACACACCCGCTGTTCAGTCAGATGGTTCAGGATTTGTCTTTACGTATAACCTAAGTCCCAAAAACTTTACATAAAAATAAACAAATTTAAGGAAGAAACTAGGCTTCAATAAATGCTGTAGGTATATATTCCTATATAGGCTACTCACTGGTTTTTTGCTAATGTTATTTAACCATCCTAGGCTTACTCATGAAAATGTTGAATATAAATATTGATTTAAATTATTGCTAGTACAAATTTTGTTCCTAAATGTGTCTGTATACATAGCAGCTTAATTTAAATTTGCAATCCTTCCATATTTCCTTCTTATGGCAAATTCCTTTCCTTCTGAAACATCCAGCCAACCCAGATATATGAATATGAACTACAACCGAGTACTTACTCAACTGTGAAGAAAACTTACCATTTAACTTTTTATTTAATTTTCAACGCCAGAATTCTCGGTCTGAATAACGAATAATGAAAGTAATATGAACAAAATTCTTAATAACAAGGTCCAACACAAGGACACTAACATCCATGTTTGTTATGGTCAGCTACAGAATCAGTTCTTCATTTTTGGTTGAAGTTGAGTTGATGTTTTTGTTTTGGTTGGATTGGGTACTGAATGGATTTGATAGGTGTTGGTTGACAATGCATATGGTATTATTTGTATCAAAAAATCTTGTGTGCCAAGTTAGCCAACAGAGAAAAATACAAAACTTAAATTTCAAAATACAATATGTTTACTATATAAAAGCTTGATACATTTAACAAGTGATAAGATATTTATACGATGACCTTAATATTTGGATAAATAGCAGGGACCATTTAAATAAAATCATCTATATGTTACGGAATAAGTATCTCATGGTAGAATACATCGCAGTGGTTGGAAACTGGTTGGGTTTGCAGACTACATGAGTAGGCAAGACCAATATACTTAAGATAGTTTTCTAGAAATAGATTTAACGGAATATTATGATGCATATTATAAATAACGAATGGGTGCCCACTCTACTACAAATGTTAGCGCTCTTACTGTCACAAACGTAACGTTATATAATATGATATAACTATATGATTAACGCTACGCTATATATAATGAATAACCAATTCTGAAAATGATTTAAATTAATCCAGCCCAAATATGTGGATTGAATTTTAAACAAAAATAGAGAACAATTAGTGTGTAGTATTCCAATGAGTGTAAAGTAATTGCAACTCTGAATTTCGAAATTTCAATGTCTTAAATGATTGTTTTAATTATATATTTATTGACGTGACAACGTCTTAAATTAGGTTGCGGCTCGGAGTCACTCATGAAAAAGTGTAACGCCCGGTAACGTTACGATGCCCGTCCAGTGGGTCCGCCGCACGGGATAAAGCAGATAACTATGTTTATTCGTGAAAATGTGGAGTGCTTAGATTCGTCATTTACAACAACTACAACAATAAAGGTAAATAATTGTACACTGATATTTCATTATCGTAAACTATGATTGATTGATTAATTGTTAGATTGACACAAAAGTTGAGAAACTGAGTTTATAGGTTATGTCATACTATTGACAAATGTTGATAGTGTTAAGTAAATTATTAGTTTAAATCACTCTGCAATCAATCGTAATTCAGTCGATTGAGAAGAAACAGCGCGTATTGCTAGTCAAACATTTAAAATAACAAATTATAACCTCTAACCTGTCATAACAGTGCGACCAAACAAACGAACTCTAAACCGACCAATCACCACGCGCGGAGTTAGAATTTAACTGTGTTTAGCAAGAATTTCAAATTCCAATTTTAGTAAATGTTTTATTCAACTTTACCATTTACAATAACAAATTTTAATTAATTTCAAATTATGTACAATGTTTTAGTAAACAAAATATATTTCTATAGTTAAAATTTGTGCAATTCTTATTTTCATTCAATTCCTTGTTTCTATTGTGCAATTTAATAATATTCATATCAATAAATATTCTACCGAGAAAAAGACGTTGTCACGTAAAATCTTCGCCCGTAAAACCGACTTTACAGGCAACCATAATGTTTTTTTATTAAAACAATAACCACTCAAATGTCAAAACCTTTAAGGAGTTTAAAAACATGTTTTCCAGTATAAAAGTTATATTTGATAAGAAAAACCATTTTCAATGATTTTCCTTTTTATCGCAAAACATTTTTCTCCTGTCTAGATATCTTATTCTCATAAGCGTTCTTAATTTTGCAAGTAGTTCGACAGCTTCTGGACACAAATATGGAAATTTCCTCTTCAGAATGTTATAGATTTTTCCAAACAACCTGCCACTTTTCCAACAGGTGTTTCGCTACACCTCTAGTCACAACTACGTGAACTTTTGAAAAAGGGCTTAATTATTGGCTTAACCCAGTATGATAGGAAATCCTGCTATGAATATTAATTTCCTCAAAACAAAGCATACGTCTCTTTTCAAGGTCAGCCAAATTAATAATGGTATTAGCAATTATTTTCATTGCTTTATTTTGTATTTCAAGACGGCACTGAAATTTTGAACACCGTAATTATCTTTGTTTCGGATATACAGAGCAATCCTATTGTTCTCTCAATCAATCATACACTTTTGGATTTCATACATTTTTTGGTTTTGGATCATAATTTAAGGGTATTTCTGCTTTCAATATGTCCGCACAATTCCATTCATTCCCTTTGTTGTTTCTTATTATTGTCTTTATTTGACGTTTTGTAAAGGTTCTTTTGGGAATTTTCAGACAAGAATTTGAGTTAAACATAACAATGTTATTGCCTAGAACTCCTTTTTGCTAAAACTCCAAAACTTTGCTTTTAAACATATGTTTAATTACATACCGCAATATTTTATTAAGTAGGGCTTGTTATAAAGGTGGTATTACTGGTATTACCTGATAGCTCTAAGACAAGAGAGAAAGAGAGAGACGGAGCTATTGTTAACGAGGGGAAAAGGAGAGTTTGATCCAAGTGGGAAAGAAGAATGAAAGAGGGAAGGGAAGAGAGTTGAGAGACGAGACAAGTAGTAGACTGCGTGAGAAAGAAAGAGAAAGAGCTGAGCTGAGGCATCTAAATCTAGAGTGAGTGTTGTGTCGTAGCTATACTTACAAATTTTCTGTTGTATATTTTCCTATACTATATTTCATTTAAGTTCTGCAGTGAATATGGTTCAAAAGTGTGTATTAAATTATACAAACATAATTAGATTAACGTTAATGTGATTGCAGTTAATTGTACACAGCTGTCAAGGTAAACAGTAAACCTTCTAGCCATTGGTCTTGAGTCATCAGCTAACTGCTTCCAAGTATCGTTGTTCATTACAAATTAGTTGTGCGTGACGTAAATCTAATTTTATCGATACGATATCAGAGAGAAACAAGATTTTTAAATGAATTAAATTTATATAGAATCGGAATCATATTTAAATAGTGCAGTGATAGGCTATTTGGCTACTTTTTGGGTGTAACCTGTTGGAAAGTTCATCATTAGTTACTATACTGTAAGGTAAGATGAACAAACTCATTAAATTCACCAATGTTCTTCCAAAATAAAGTAATTTAGGCTACAATAAACAAAACTCCCTCCAAGGTGTAATACAGATTCATAGTATGAAATTAGACATATAACAAAAACTTGTAGGAAATATGATTTATATTTTTAAATTTTTATGTTTGATTTAATGCTTAGTCTTAAGGGTAAAACATTTTGGTATAGCCTATATAGAACAATTGGTACTTGTGGGGAATTAATCAATATTTCGGGTAGGCCTAGGGTACAATAAGCGAACCCGGTTTTTTTATATCGAAATTGGCAAACAATATTACTTAATCATAACCATCGATATAATCAATCGATATTGAATAATTATTTTTAACAATTAACTTAAATAATTTATATCAGCAGCTGTAAACAGTTTAAAATAATACAAGTAAGGTAAGCTTAATATTTCAGTTTTATATAAGTAACATTTGTATATTAAAAAATGGCAGTCAATCTTAGAAAACTACACGACATTGCTTTGAAAGATGGTAAGACATGTTTCTTCGTGGCTTCAACATTTTGGACTCGTACCGAAAAACCCATTATGTGAAATTTGTGGGAAAGAAACAACTGTAGCCTAACTGTGAGAGGAGCAAATATGGTCGTCTTCAGTTTTCCTAATAATTTTGGTTATAATAATTTGTTTTGATCACTGTAAATATTAAATTCATATTTTAATTTAAAAACATATTAAGTTACTGTATTGTTGTTGAGGACTATAGATACTTTTATATCGATTGATAGTCTAGGATTTGAGATGCGAATATTAGGTATCGATGATTACATTATTTGATTAAAAAAACCGGGTTTGCTTATCGTACCCTCAGGAAACTGGTCAGATTGTCCAACATGGTTTAGGATATATTCGGAAAAGTTGGACGATCTAGGATGTGATCTGAGGTTGGAAGAGAACCGATTGGAAAATGTTCCCTGGCCACCAGGGCAGGCTTCAGGGCCTGCACTTCTGATGAAAAAAGAAAAAAATCTGATGTAGTACCTAAATTCATGCTCAGATAACATGAGCTTCCGTAAATGTTAACTTAAACTTTATCTATTTATATTATCGATCAATTCTTACTCATGAATATCGATGGTTTGATTGTCATGTTAGTCACTTATTATACTGCAAAGTACAACTAACCCTCAAGATAGCTATCTAAATTCAAAATCAGATCATGTCAGCGCTTTTAAAAGTTAACTTTAAATTTGATCTGTCTATAATACATATACGTATTTACTTACCTACTTATATGGTGTAATAACAAAGTGTAGCCTAGATAAGGATCACAGTATTACTATGTAAGTTTCATTTGAAAATATGATTTATTATTTTTAGTTTATTCCCTTTCTCTGACACCAGTAAGTTAATCATCTCAAATGAATAGTTTTAAGAACCTTTGGTAGAACAAGGTCTATGCGTGCTGCCCAGTCCCCATTTAGTACGTTCAGGGTATTGGCAAGATAGCAGGCTTTGGTAAGGTTAAGAGACAGTTTAATGACGGAGACCCGCAAGCCCACACCAGTGTGGGCCCGAAGCCCGACCAGATCCTCGTCGGGTAACTGTGAGCGATAAGGGTGAGGATGACATCTTTGTGAGAGTTCATGTAGACCAGTAAACTGTACATGCCTGATAAATAATTGCTGATTGTAAAAATATCAGTTTCAACAAAATATATAACAAGGTAGATGAATAATGCCTTTGTTTATTGAATGCTGCCGTGATTATTCCTTCTTGTATAACATTTAATGTTTGTAATATGTTTATCTAAGCCCCTCCCCATGTGATAATACAATATTGTGAAACAGATTATACATACGCATAATAAATGGTTTTTGTCTCATTATTATTTAGAATTTGGCCCAACTAGTACCATATGTAAATTAATTCTTTTAGTTTGGACTTTATACAGTTTACATGAGGCTCCTATCTGAGTTTTAAATCAATAATTACACCTATATACTTGTACTGGTGATCCATCCTCTAAATCAGCTGGCAATTGCAGGTAATATTTTACAAGTCTCCGCATGAGTGTAATCCAGAACCGGTATTTTGGGATTATACCGACCACACCCAGACATGAATCGTTATTTGACATTCTGCTTCTACTGATTACTAGATTAGCGTAGAACAATACTTCGTCAATATAAAACAGGAATTGAATTATCGCAAACCCAGCCCATCCTCAGACAGAGGTCAAAGTCGAGCAGTCTAGTAGATAACGTGATTGCAGTATCGCCGCCCGTTCAGCTGGTGCGTCGCTTTGTTGTACTTCCGTGTTTTACCTCTACATTTCTCCAAACACAAAAATTCAACAAAAACAAACATTACCAAACTAAAACTAAACTCTTTATTGAAAAAACACTAACAACTTGTTTTTATTCTTGATCACACTCCGCCACCCAAAATGCGAGTGCCTCCGGCCCTGCCCCGCACCGATGTCGACGAAAGAAAAACATCCCTCGAGATAGTACCTATCAGTAAAATATCAAATTCTAGAGGGGCTGATCAGAAATATAAATTGAATTGTAATGGAAAGGCAATTATGTACCGTGCAAATCATATGATGCCACGCAGCCTGCCGTAATCGGGATTCTCGAGAAAGATAAGATAACAGCGACGACAATACCGATCACAATACCTGGAAATGCTTGTAAGTTTGTAATTTTGTAATTAAACAGTTGTTTTTCCGTTCTATCACGTTTGTTTCTATAAATTTATATTTTTGTGTTCTTCGCACTGGTGTGGTCGGTATAATCCCAAAGTACCCCAGAACCTATTGAATAATAGCCGTAAATCAGCAAGTAGTTCACTCGTGGGGCTTAATCCAATAGGCAAGCATGTAGTTGTATCAACATGCATCGTTAAAATATTACCACAGAACCATTTATATAATTAATTTAATTTTCGTGAAGAGGTATCATATACTTCATGCTAAGTTTCACCATTAAAAAATTATAACTGTATCATTTGCAAACAAGAGTAGCTTTCCTGTAGTATTCAATTTATTTAAGCTGTTTATATAGATCAGGAAACTATATAAACAGCTTGTTTATATAAATTTATCATGTATTAGTAGACAATAGACATTATAGCAGCATTACAAATGTGCGCACAGTCAGAGGCGCAGAATTTAGTACAGACCACTATTTAGTCTTAATTAGCTTAAGACAAAGAATAAATGTGAATAAAAAGAGAACACCTAGGAAAGAACAATTAGCGTCTGACAAAATAACAATACCAGAAGTGCAGAGGGAATTTAAAATTAAATTGAGTAATAGATTCCAAATATTGGAAGATGAAAGCATAGAGACACAAATGACTGAGTCAGACAAGATTGGAAAACAATGGAAAAATTTACAAACTATAGTCACTGAAACAGTAAAGGAAGTGTGTGGCACAAAGGAAAATATGAAGAAGAATCCTTGGCTTACAGAGGAATGCAGGACAGCCGTAAACAAGAGAAGAGAAATAAAGCACAGGTGGTTAGCAAGCAGGAACAATGTGGATGAAGAAGGCAGAAGAATGACAGAACGACTTAGGACAGAATACTGTGAAGCTAACAGAAATACCAGAGTGGTACTTAGACGAGCGAAAAGAGACTTCCTAAACGGAAAAACTTACCAAGGCTGAGAATGACAGAACAGCAAATAACGCAAGAGATTTTTACAGAACAATCCGTTTTTTCAAACAAGGCGTCTCAGCAAAAAGCTATGGCATAAAAGACAAAAATGGACAGTTAGTGATGGACAAAGAATCAGGGGTTAAAGTGTGGAAAGACTACTTTGAAGAACTCCTGAATTGTGACCACTGTACAAACAGAAGCGTTGACGATGAATTAAATTACCAACATGTACAACCGGAGGTGATGCCACCCTCTACGCAAGAAGTAGAAGACGCGGTAGCGAAGCTTAAATGCAATAAGGCTCCTGGTGAAGACGGAATTACAAGTGAGATTATTAAAAGTGGAGGAAAATTCCTGATAAAAGAAATACATAAACTTATTACAAAAGTATGGGAAGAGGAAATTATACCGGAGGTATGGAGAGAAGCAGTGGTAATTCCTCTGCACAAAAAGGGGGATAAACAATTATGTTCTAATTATAGAGGAATATCTCTTTTGAACACCGTCTACAAGATATTTTCAAAAAATATTACTATCAAGATTAAGTCCTTATACTGAAGCAATAATTGATGAACAGCAATCAGGATTTATGAAAGGCAGGTCCACAATAGATCAAATTTTCCTACTTAAACAGGCAATCTCAAAATATTATGAGTTCAACAAAGGCTTTCTATGGAATTTTTTATAGACTTCAAGAAAGCTTATGACAGCATAGATAGGAATGCTCTATTCAAGAAGATGGAAAAACATGGAATCCCGCAAAAACTGATAAGACTGTCAAAAATGTGTATAAGTGACTCAAAGGCCAAAATAAGAATATGATGGAGAAATGTCGGAAAAACTTTCCTTAATCAACACTGGAGTAAGACAGGGAGATTGGGATTTCTCCCACTCCTGGCTGTGGAAGAGGCATTACAAAAAGTTAAAAGGACTACAAAGAGGGGTTAAATTAGGAGTGGGACCTGAACGTAATGGCATTTGCGGATGATGTAGTGATCTTGTCAGAAAGTTTGGATGACCTCCTTCCACACTAACAAAAAGTTTTATTAAAGAATGTCAAACAGTAGGCTTAGAGCTAAATGAAGATAAAACTAAAATTATTCATTTTGGAAGACATGCTGGAAATGTGAGAACAAACTTAAGCATTGACAACTACTCGATTGGCTGGGTAGAAAGTTTTAAATATTTGGGTGTAACAATAAACAGCAAAAAACGTGGAGGATATAGAGATACAAAGCAAATTAGCTAATGCAAATAGGTGTCTTGGGGCATGTACAAAACTCTTTACGTCAAGATTGTTATCACAATGCTCCAAAATAAGAATTTATAAAACAATCATTCAACCAGTCCTAATGTATGGAAGTGAAACATGGACATTAACTTACGAAGAAAAATTGAGGGGCGGTTGATTGTTTTTGAGAATTAAAGTTCTCCGAAAGATATTTGGACCAATATGTGATGAAGGGGTGTGTGGCGAATAAGAAAAAATAGAGAATTACGCAATGTATATCAAGATCCTGATATTGTGGCTTTGGTGAAGGCAAAGAGAATTAGCTGGCTAGGACATGTACATCGGAGACAGGAGGGCACAAGGTTAAAAGAGGTCTACCAGGCGGTACCGGCAGGAAGGTGCCTTTTGGGTAGGCCAAAGATAAGATGGTGCGATCAAGTGGTCGAAGAAGATGTGACCCGGTGTGGAGGGTCTGTGGATCTGGCGGAAGACAGGGTGGCGTGGAAGAGGCTCATAGACGAGGCAAAGAATCGACTGAGATTTGTTACGCCCAGGCAGTAAGTAAGTATATAGATCAGGAACAACAACGGACCTAGCATGCTTCCTTGAACTACGCCATACTTTACTTCCAGAGGTTCACTACTATTATTTATATTAACAACTTAATTTAAACCACTCAAATAACTTTTAAAACAATTTAAGG
>NW_025781270.1:0-44620 GCF_021130785.1 Homalodisca vitripennis | reverse complement strand
ATATAAAATGTTTTCACTTCTAAAAATATAAGGCGGCGACTTAGTTTATTGAGTCCTTTATGAGTTTCGAGAAGTAAAAAACATTTAAGTTCAGCTTACGTCAAGAGGGGAATCCAAATTTTTTAAAGAACGGATTTTAAATCCTGTAAATAACTAGAAACGTACCCATTTTGTGCAGGACGAGTGTGCAGTTTTAGTGAGTTATGGTATTAAAATAATGTAGAACTGATCACTCTACATTATATAAATTTCAATTCATCAATGTCGTAGCGCGCCGACATTTTTGTACAATTATACCAATGCCCGTACGTCACTCTTGCTGTTCTGCACTAAAAGAATAGCCCATTGAGGCTAACCTTTTATCTCGGTGGGACTGTTCACCGCCTGACCGGGATGACGCGCTGCGGCAGGTAAGAACTGATAACAAACAGCTTGTGGATTGATTAGTGAGGAAGCTTGCGAGTGACTGGATTGCGTTCGGTGCTGTGGTTGGTGTCTACGAGCCCTTCAGCTTCCGCTGGATTTTCGGGAGCCGAGAATAATAAATTGGCCAAGGTGTAACTTACTACCATATATTTTTCCCTTTAGTTCTCGTCACTCATGTCACGTGAATATAATAATACTAATTTTAAAAGTTTAAAACACACTTACTCAAGATTATAGAATCTCTCAACTGCAGGCCTTTGGAAAAACTGTTAGGCGTTTGAATTGAACCGTGTAAAGCTATAAACGTGGCGTTTTTACTTTCAATTAGTATAATAATCTTAACCCTAATAATTTGTTTTAAAGTATTTGTTTTCAAAACCAATTACGCTTAACTATGTTTGACAAACATTTTCTATAGAAATATGGAAAACTTTATAAATAAGTACATATGTTGAAAATTAATGTTCACAACTTGCACTTTATATAACTGCAATGTTTTTAAATGTTTTTCATCGAAAAAAAATTTATCACTATTTTAATAGTAACAGTAAGAATTTAATTATGAGCGAACTATCATACAACGTCGCATAAAATACAACCATAAATCCCATATATTTTTTATAAAAGAAAGACCGGTTATAGTCCTAATTTTAAATGTTGTCACAGTTTTTCGATGTTAGCTACGATACAATAGTTTCAAACCGATTCTTCATAATGTATCGCAATGTTTTATTTGTAATAAAAGTCAAGGAAAATTATTACCTGATAGCTTGATTAATAATTAGTCTTTTGATATACAACAATTGAATTTATAAATTCAATTTTGTAAATATTATACTGGCATTATTTATGTTAAATCAAACTGTGTTACATTTAGAGAACTCCTATTAGATATTTGTTTATTATTTTCTACAGAGTTGTACGCCTTTGATATTAATAATCAAGCCTACAATTCCTCATGGATTTTATGCCAGAAATTGCATAAATACAGGTAGATTCATTTATCAATTACCTTGAGGGAGTATTGTTGCTTAACTCAGCATGAATATAAATTCTGGCATAACATATTTTCTTTTGCTTCAAACGAACCGAAATACCTAATGTGTTTTATTTAAATGTTTCATGTGCATTGTTGTTTTTCATTTGTATTTAAATGTCCCATTTCAATTGCTACTTAGAGTAGGATGTTGCTTACTTTAAAATTTCCTAATAAATTTTATGACAAAATTTTCAAATAATGCTATTAAAATATAAATAATGGGCACAGAATAAGTTTTGTATAAATTGATATGTATCTCCATATTTCTTATAACAAAGGAACAACTTGAAAATATATTTCGGAGATAACCGTTTGTTATCTGATATATCTCTGTTTGGTTTAAAAATATTAATCAGGTATAATTTAAGTTATGTTAATTTATAATTTCTGTAATTTAATTAACCCAATTATATATGAATATGATCGATATATCCTGCTTGCACTACCCTGCCACTGGGACTGCTCCTAGCGATGCCGCCTTACACATACCACTACCGCAACCGCGGATCCTGCTCGCGGCCGCTGCGCGCGCTCTTTCCCGCGCCACGGTCTGGGAACCGGAACGTAGTAGGCCTTTTGTGATTGTGATCCCAGTAGGGTGAGTACAGGACTTGGATTATTTCCACAGAGTGCTCTTCTATGGATTAGTGAGTCGGACGCGTACTGATGTCTAATACTGGACCAGGAAAGCATTTGTATTGTGGAAGGAGCCCTTAAAATTTTGGTTTCAAACGCTTACCCTCCCCAGACGTAAACTGGCACACCTTAGTGCAATTATAGTTGTATCTTTAGTAATCTTTACCTTGTGTCGTCTAGATTAATTTATACATGTTCTAGGCCATTTATGTGCATGTGTTTATTTATTGCATTTTACTTTATGTATGTTGCATGATTGTTTTGAGGAAGTGGAAGCGCTCCCTACCATAAATTAGAGTTCATTTATGCCATTTGTCAATTCTCTCTAATAAGTGGTGAAACTTTGATATCTTTGCTATATTTGTTGATTAATTATTTTCTGTCTAAAAGCATTTATCCTTACTGTAAGCCTGTATAACATTGTGACTAATGTCATACAAATTCCTGCACATAAATAATTAGGTTTAATTGCAAACAATCTTGAGTGTTTTGTGTTTCTTTTGTTCAGCTTTCCTAGTAACTGATTATTAGATAACCCACGCATACGGTATTAGGGGTCTATATTTAAACCTTATATACATAATATTTCAATAACAACTATCTGTGTAAATCCAAATGGCCCAGGTTGACAAAAAAAATACTTTACTGTATGATAGTAGGGAGCCAGAGTATGGTACTTTCCTTGGAGCAGGGGTACTGTTCCTTGTTGGAGCCCTGCCTGTTAACCTGTCCTACACCAAGGTGGCGCCCTTTCCCTCAACCGACAACCTTAAAGAAGAAGACGTAATCGGTAGGTTACCCTTTACCCTTACGCGCGCGCTGTCATAGGACCACGCCCCCTTGATCTCCACTGAGTGATACGGAACATATTGCAACAATTCCCCTAGGGTGGACGAACGTTTGCAATTTATAAATTAAAACGATAGCTGTTAAAGGAAAAATACGTATAGAAAACCAAATTTAAAACTAGAACACAGAGAGACAGAATGCATGTGATAAATAACACAAATGTTCCAAATTCAGAATTATTTTATACGGAGTATTTAATTGTCCACCTGACCTCATATATAATTAGTTTTAATATTATTAACCCAAGACCATATCCACCTAGACTGTAATAAGTCATTGAAAGATTTATAAATAAACAAAACCAATTTTTAACAGAAATTTTGTATCAATAATTATACATTGTTATATAACATCTAGGAATTAATAACAATAATATACAAACATTATTTCTAATCAACAGCAATAAAAACTTTTAAATAAATCAACAATTACAATATAACAAACTTAAAATCTATTTAAAACATGCTCAACAATTCAGTATTTAAGCTAGGATATCAGTCGCCACCACATTGCCCACTTAATCATGTCTGCAGTGTACTACCTGAACGTCAACGACCCGAGGCGTATGGATCGGCCTCCTTGCATGCCCTAGACAGAGGACTTTAATCACTGGCTTCCAAGGAAGTCCCCTGACCTTTATCCCCTACGATTTTTCTCTTTATGGTGTTATGTTAAGGATAAATCTTGTGTGTTTGTGTCTTGATGTTTTGTTGTGTGGGTGAATTTGAGGGGTGGTGGGTTGATTGGTGTGGTGTTGATGGTGTGTATATGTTTTGGGTATTGCTGTTGTGTGTTGATTTGTTGGTTTTGCTCGAGTTTTGTGGTTTGTTTTTGTTGTGTGAGGTGATGGTTTGGTTGCTTTGTTGTTGATTTGTGTAGTGCTGTGATGATGATGTGTTTAGTTGCGGTTTTTTTCGTTTTGTAGTTTCGGCCACCTCTCTCAGCAACGCCATTATTGATTTGAAACAAGAAGTAACAACAACTACTCCAACCTGTTACGGTCTGATTATGCTACTGGAGAGTGTGAAATGAGTTTGGAGTATCGTGTTAATATTGTTCGAGTGACGTGGGGGGGTGGGGGGGGGTTTATATCGAACATCTCTGAACTTTTTTTTGAGTTGAAAAATTTTGTAAAAACTCTTTGTAATTATGTATTAACAGTAGGTTCTAATATGTATTCTTCCATTAAAATACATCAAAAAACAATTTTTCATTTCTCCACTGCCACGGGACGTGCAATAATAAAATCATTACGACGAAGGAGGAGTATGACAGGGACGAGGGTGAAGAGAGAATGAAGGGCCATAAACGCTAAATAGGGCACATTAATTAACTATACAGAGGAAATCTCTTACATTGGTGACATTCATTACACTAACTGGATATAGCGAGCTTGCCCGGTCCGCCCCCCAACACTCAACACTCTACACTGTTGTGAGTATAAGAGTTGGTTTTATCTTGCAACCAAGGAGCTCATTATTTGGAGTGAGGCTGTGAAAATATACCCCACCAGCCCGTGGCATGGCTGAACTTTTTGCTTGTTTTTGTTACTCTACCTTACACCTCTCTCTCCCCTTTGTTTTCAGCTGGCATACTCACTTTAAGCCTAGTGTAGAATTACGTATCAGATGATGAAATAAATTTCAATAGTCCTCAGTCTCGGCGCTCCGTCGCTAATACTTTTATTGGTGTGTGCCTCCTCTGCTTTCTATTCGCTGCGACTGCGCTTTTCTCGTCCTGGTAGGTTGTGTGGGGTTGTGTTATTGGGTCCCCCGCCCCCCCCCGCCGTGCTATTCACCCCCCTTCTCCCCCCCGTGGGTTTTGTGGGGGTTTGTTTGGTGTTGTGTGGTGTTTGTCCTGCCCCCATAGCCCCGCCCCCGTCGTCCGTCCCTTCGCTGAAAGAATTTCGCTACAACTTTGTTAAACTCTGATGTCTACAAAGATCAAATGTTTGTACGAAGCTTGTTATAGTTTCAGCATTGTATACGCGCTCCCAGTTACTGTTCATCGAAAATTGTATTAATATGTATGCGTGTATCCTTATATTCTGCTTCGGAAAACATTTTTCAGATAACCACGAAATCTTTCTTTATAAGAAAAAGTGTATGAAATATATTATTAATCTAACACAAATTTTACTTTTTGTAGGAGGAATTAATGAAGGAGTTGTGAATAAAAAACCAAACTCAAAATACCATAATGGCTATATGAATTCGGCTTTTGCCATTTATCCGATAATATTTATAGAACAATTTGTAAAACCAAATTTGAACGTGTTTCAGCATTTCCTTTAGCCGTTTCTTATTGGTTGAAAATTGTCTCATGAGAGTTATACTTGGATTGTTACCTACGGAAACCAGTTAATGATATAAAATATATAATAGAGTAACGTAAAGTTTTAGAAAATATTTTCTATACGTATGTCCAAAACCGCTTTTAGTGCTATACGGTGCAGTAAATAGTATTAGAATTTTATTTTTAAGTTTTGAGAACAGGCCACCAAAATCGGAGACGAGTAGGCGTACAAAATTAGCCAACGAAACGAACCGTGACATATATCAACGCACATCATTAGGGCTTTTTTAGGCTCTAGGGGGCATGTTTTACGGATGAAGTAGCAAATGTCCCCTAAGTGCTTTCCAAGATAAGATTTTCAATACGCCCAAGTTTTTATATATAAAATGGCATCATAAATTTTAGTGTAGTTCTTGTATTAGGATAACTTCTAACAAAACACAACAGAGCTCATTAAGGAGTGGAAAAATGACAGCGTGCCTGACATGTTTAAAGATAAACAGTAACAACATCCATATTTCTTATCTGTACCTTTTCGAATACAAACGCACTTAAACTAAAAACAAAGTTTTAAAATCAATATGTATTGGGAATTTATATATTTCTTAAATATTTACTTTTCAGCTATGAAGTAATATTAAGTCAGAGAGGTGAGAAACCCATCAGCACTTTTTTCCGCTGTAACCGAGTTTTCTTTTCAAATATTCGAAAGTTTGCGGGATAAATTTTGGGTGTGAATCGAAAATAAAGACGGTAAATATAATAAATAAATCGTTTTGTCTATTATACGATTCTTATTATTAACACGCCAACCCAAAATAACAGTTTAGATCAACGTCAAAAAACATGTATAGAGGGATTTGAAAACGGTGACTTTAAGGTTTAATGATAATAAATATAATATTAGTGGACCCGAGAAAGTCCGTAATACATGATGGTCGGTCTCCTGTCCAGTTTTGTTTCATTCTTTGTTTTATTTCAAGGAAAGAGTTCCATTTATTTTGGGGTAAAAAGATCGAAGGAAAGCCCGTTTCGTTTGGTAAAGTTAAAGTTATAGAATGTCCTTATCTTACCAGGTGACGATAGAACCTAAGTAGCTCTATCTAACACATACCTGGTGACCAACCGCTTAAAAAAGGTGAACTTACGAACCCACCACACAATGAGATGGGGCAGGCTCGACTGCTTTGTTTATACACTCAGTTCCACGTTCACCGTGTATGTAGTACGGAGCGGCCATAAGGCCATTTTATTCAATACGGGCAGTTTCACATGGTACTAGACTAGCCGTCCTGAAAACATCGACTCCCCCCGCCCACTCTCAGTAATAGACATTTTATTAAATACGCTCCATTTAGGTGTTTTATACCAAAATGTTTTTCGTATCCTCAAACTTGGTTTCGTTTAAGAACTAATTTTTGTATTGTAAAGCGGGTATTTTGTTCAAGGATTAAGCTAATTAGACGTTACAACATTGTATATTATTTTACATTTTATTATAACTATCAAATGAATTTATTTATGTAAACTGATAATTGAAATGTTATAGTAGGTAACCTATACTTTACGTACACGGTTAAATGAAATTTATCAGTTATATAAAAGGTGATATCACATTATGAAAGTATTAATGTAGTTATTAATTGCAATAGATAATAATTTTTTAAAAATACAAAAGTACATTATTTGTTTTTAAAATCACCTCTCAAGGTCAACTTCGTATCAGTTTTATCTCATTTGGCTGTATTATTTTATTTAATTATTACATGTTAACATATTGATTACCATGTTTTTATTTACTGTGAGACTAGTGACTTCAGGACATAAACGCTGAACGGTGATGAAGTTGAACTCCCATCCCAAATCGAGGTTTTTTGAAGATCCAGACAGTTGAAAAATTAATAATTTCACATTATCTTGCTTTAAATATCTTAATCTCTTACATGTCTTATTACAATTTTGTATTCACTCGACTGCAGTAACTCTTTCCATTTCTCTCCGTTTGTAACCGGCATAAAAGCGTTTTCCAAAATCAATTGCTTTATTTTTTTTGATGTGTTTATATATATATCATATATATATATATTTATATAATATATATATTTAACTATACACCGAGCGTAGACTGAAGTTGAAAACTTCACTAGATTGTTTACTCTAAACGACACATATTATTTCGGGGAATATATATCTTTAACTTTTAAACCACATTCAACACTGTGTTACGGATGCCACCGTTTATAAGGTTTTTCTGCAGCTCTTATTGCGCGCCCTAACACTTACATACAGTTAGGGAAGAAACGTAAATATTTGACATCTGGAGAAGAAAAAGAATAAAAATAATTTACAACTATCTAATTATGCCATAAACACAATAAATTTTCAAAGATATTACACCTGAAAAAGCACGTTTCACACAAACATAGGCCAATACCTAGCACTGTCCCACAAATCCCGGTCCTTACCCGGAAAACCATCTGGTTATTGATTGTGAATTAATACTGAGGGAGTTCTAATATCAATAAAAGACTCATATAGAACTTTCCTGTCCCCGCCTTTTTTCCCTGCTCAGAACAATCGACATCTTGCCAATGTATGTAATAAAAATGTTCTCTTAAACACTATCGCCCCCTTCCCCCCCCCCTTCCCCCCCCCCCCCCCCCTCTGTAACAAAATCATACTGTTTTAAGGTTTTAGTCTTGGAAATATCAATTTCGGTTTAGAATTATTTTAAAATCTTTATGCTTTTTATTAATTTATAAATTCCATTTTTAACACCTATATTTGTTAAAATTATTGCTATTGTCGATACAAACATCACAGATAAATCAAAACACACATAAAAAATGAGCTTGAGGTTCAAAAGATAGGGTACAGTCAAATCTAGTTAAGCGCCTCAAATCTATTTTGACGCAATCCGCATGACATAGGCTTAATATTCCCCAGTTAAGGCAGTAGTATACATGAGTATGAACCCATTAGTAGACTCAGTAACTGCTCCAAGGTGGAACGAGTTGTAACTTAGTGGTAGGACATATAATCGCACTCAAGCGGTCACGGCCATCCAAGCGTCAAACCCACGCTCAAACGTCTGCTTGAATGTAGCCGTACCCGCCTACATTGCACCCTTGGTGCCAATGCGATAATCTATAGATAGAAAGGTTCCTGAAGCCTTCACAAATTGGTGCAATGGTTTATTTTTGTTCCACAAAAGGAAGAACTCTATTTGGTGTTAGGCTCAAAGATCTAAAGTTGATACTGCAAAAAATTATTATATTTGGTCTTATATCCTGAACCATGATGGTTAAAGATAAAATCCCCATTGATAAATGAATTAAGTAAAATAAATTGATTACGTTTCACGAGAATATATCATTATGCAACCATAGAAACAAATGTGTTCGAAAGATGGTTTTGGTAAGGAAATTTGTTACGTTATGTCGGGTCGCCTTCATTACTCGGTTGGTTGGATCGGTCTAAACTTACTGCGATAATCGGTTTTTAAGTGTTAAAAATTCAATTTTGAATTTGGGTAATTGCGCCTGAAACCCTCCCATTTTGACTATCACTACCACTCATGTAACACAACTTGAATAATCGATTCGTATTGTACAGAGGAATTCCTCCGACAACCTCACGGAAAATGTAGGTAGTTGGTTAATTGGAAAATCTCCCTGACTATAAATTGGTTTTATCACGTTTGGCTGAGTTACGAACCTTGTACCCCGATTCTCTTATAAAAACAGTGAGTAAAAAATAACAGACGAGTTCCACTTAACACAGAAAACTATCAAAACAGGTGTTTGGGCATAAAACTGCTAAGCATTTCAATGCTTTCAGCCCTTCGTTTTAAACTGTGGAACTAACTTATAGTTAACCAAGATTAGTGATACATACCAAGCGGAGTTTTGTAACGTATCGAGCTCAAGGGGGTCACTTACAATTCAAACTCGACCCTAGATTTCTTCTTGAATTATAAAGCACACAACCGTTTCCACACTTAAAAATTTATACTTTTCCTTATAGTTATTATTGTTGAGTTTTATATTAATGTTGCTTTGTACTCAGTTTAAAAGTTCTATTATGTACGAAAAAGATTAACACAATTATTATCAAGAATTTTATATTTGCATAGGATTTCTCAAATTAATGAGCAATAAGTGACGGATAGCCTTATGAATAGGATGTGAATAATATAATATAATATTCTGCTTATTGGAATCAAATAAAGTTCCCAAAACTTAATATCTTTGGTACTGATTGGTTTTTAATGCAGTGAAGACCTTCTGGATCAATAGTCCCACCAAATATAATTGAAAAAATCGATTTAATAGCTTTTGTGCTGTATTATATACATATGTACCATTTTTGATGTCTGACGGTGCCTTGGAAGTGATATAAAATAGGTTTTCTCGCACGTCTTGTCATGTTTATTACTTTTGTGAGTAGAGAAAAGGTGTAGGTACTTTGTTCCATCTCAGAAGTATACTGCTTTTAGTACCTTTCTTACTTTTATTCATGAATAGACATAAGATAACTTCATGGTAATTTTAATTGAACACACGGCCAGGGTGGATGTTGTAGTTAAGGAAGGAGAATGTGTGGCAAGTAGGATGAGAGGGCCAGAGGCCTCAAGCATTATTACTTGGGTAGTCCGTCCGTCGGTTTTGTCTAATACTTATCTCGGCCTGCCTAAAGCCCCCACACCACACCATCGAAACATTTCACCCAACCTGACCTGGCGTCTGTATACCCAACGCCACCAACTGTCAAGTTTAGGACGTTATTACCCCCACACTGTCCGAACGTGCGATCGAGCAGGGGTTGGGTGTGCGTTTGTCAGTTTTTGTATTATGGATTTCGAGGACCAAGTGTAGCTGTTTATCCCCCCCCACACTACCTTCGAACATTTCACCCAACCTGACCTGGCGTCGTCCGTACCCCAACGCCCACCAAACATGTCCAAGTTAGACGTTTACACACCACACTGTCGAACGTTGCGATCCGAGCAGGTTTGGGTGTCTTGTCAGTGATGTAATATTGGACTTTCGAAGACAAGTGTAGCTGTTTGTGCTTGGACGCTTTTTTGTCCTTTAAAACGACAAAAGACGAAAAAAGATCGACGCTTGTGGTCTAAAAAAAGGTTTATTTTTATGGACCGGAGTAAGTTTAGCCATATGTCGCTTCTTTGCCTGAACTTAGCCGGATTAGTGAGCCTCACGACTTCAAAAATTATCTACAGGGATCGAGCGAGGGAAGAAAGCTTTTGAATAACTAATTCGGGTAAGTAACTGTGGTGAGCACATAGAAAAAGAAGATACAGGCTCTTTTGAGAACCTCAATTCCTGCAAAAGAAACGTCTTGCAGCCACTCCCAGTTTCTAGCCAGTGGTCGGAGCTACGAGAAAATCTGAAGTTTTAGTTGTGCAATATCTCCGCAAGCACTAGGAAAAATCATACGCAGAAACTTGCGCAGCAATTTTTGATGTTCTAAAAGGAAGATTTCTTAAAGGTAAGTACAAATATTTGTTAATTAGTTTTAAACCTCGACTCTTTTCTTCTTACATAATTTATAATCCATTAATTTACACAATTGTTTTTTGAGCGCAAAATTGGTTATTGTCGCGCGAGAATAAAGCAGGATGGTATACGAAATGAGTATAACCCATCTTCCCGAGAGCGAACAAATAACTCTATTTTGCTTCAAATTTATTCCTATTAACAATTATTACTTATTTTTTTAGGTCATCAGTGTTTCTGGATAGTGTTGAACTAGTCGGTCGTGATCTAAAAAAACACACATAATTTCAGAAATTAAAAAAATTTTATTTTCCAAATGCTATCTTTTATAAACTTTTCAAAAACAATCAAATTTTAAAGTTCATCAAATAACAAAAAAAAAAGCGTGTAACAGAAGATGCTGTTTGTCAATGTAATAGCCCTATTATAAACAAAAACGAACAAACAAAGATGAAAAAGCAACTTTAATTTATACATTTGTCCTCGCTGACACACCGGTTAGATTCAAATACTGTTTGAGTTCATTCCGTGAACTTCTTGTTGAGAAGCAGTTTTTTTCTTGAATCGCTAAGTGCTTGACATGTCGGTAGGTTTAGTTCTGCCGGGCCGTTATGACTTTTGAGCATTTTCTGGTAAAAAGAACGAATTTCTAGGACAACGTACAGTTATGAGGTTGAAAATAATCTACTTTTATGTTGCTTTACATGTTTTTTGCTGTACTTGTTTTGTTGTAGATGTTGTCGTTGTTGTAACCTGATGTTGAGTTAGGGTTGAATTTTGGCTTTGCACAAAAATAATATGTGGAAGTCAAAACTGAATGTCTGATGTTTGATAATTTTTGATCTTGTAAGAAAATATTCAGCGTCAGCCGGCCATCCGGCCTAAACGGATATGGCATTCGTTGGTTTTGATTAGTGTCCATAAAATGGTTTAAGTGATGGTATATTCCGTTTGGGTTTGGCTGTTGTTCTGTCAATATGGCCGCAGATGCTTTCAAACTGCCTAACTTACCGTGGTAAAAACTAAAAGCATCAGATATACAGCTTTACATGCAATTACCTTGTTGTTGGACGGTTCCATAAAACTTTCCAGTTGGAAGCCCCCGTATGTTTTCCAAAAGCCCGGAACTATAATTCTGATTACATAGGACAGAGTAAGCTGTATCTCAAAAATCGTTCTTGTTTCTTTTCAAAATCAGATATAACTTTTTTTCGGTTTTGTTCGAGTAGTTGATCCTGGGTTAGACGCTACTTTGATACTGATCGGGCCGACTTACTGGTGTACTTGATGGTGGATGCGGCGATATATCAGGCCACGTGTATCACCTGTAGATGCGTCATCCTTGAGCCTTGTAAAAAAACCACAACAAAAACCGTGGGTTTAAAAACAGTCTATATATAACACACGCACGTCCAATCAAATATTACCTCAATAATAACATTGTTTAATTTTAATATAATTCTAATAATTTTAAAACTTTATGTGTTTACTTTTTGCAGTTTCCTTGCAAATGAATCGGACTGGAATGTGAACGTTGCATGTGGACTTCAAAAAAGTACTAGGCAAGTTGAAGAAACTGTTTCCGGCGTTATAGACTAAAACACATAAGCCGATTCGTCAACCTCCGAAAAGTGGAGTCATAAACTACTACAAACTACAAAGGGTTTCCAGGCATTGTTCTTTTTTTTTGCTGTGGTCAATGCTAATTATGAGATACAATTCTATGTAAATTGTGGTACTAATGGAAGAGTATCCGATGGTGGCGTACTTTATGGAAAAACTGATTTTAGGAAGAGTTGCTGGAAAATAAGGTGAATTGCACTTGCCGTACACCCACACGCTTCGATGAACAGGGAGAGACGTTTGTCCTCCCTTGTTACATTCCTTGGAGATAGAGATGAAGCTTTTCCTCTGACGGAAAAAATCTTATGAAGTGCCCTATCCAAACAAAGGAATCCACCCACGACGACAAGATTATTCAACTATCGGATGTGCCGGTGCTAGGAGAGTGGTGGAGAATGTGCGTTTTTTGGCATCTTAGTCGACTCGATTTAAGAGTCCGTTCTTTCGACAATGAATGTTAGTGTAGACGAGGGCAGAAATCATGTGTTTTGGCGTGTATGGTAACTTTATCATAATTTTCTACGGCCAGAAAAGTCCAAACCTACCTAACTCAAAGTAGTGTGGATTGGAGGGGACACTTCAGCAGGCCAGTTAAAATGAGGGTGAGGATGGAGGCAGACACACGACAAGAACTTTCTTTGAGGGTTTTAAAAGAAGGAGGCGGGATGGCCAAGAGAACCAATCAATTGCCAATGAGCAGTTCGAGTGTTGGGTATAAAATGTTTCTATGAACAACGAAGGAAGTGTTCTGATTTCCAAGGAAAAAATGATTAATAAGCGTTGACAGTTCCGGTTATTGAGTGTAAACAAGTGCGTATGATATAGTTAACAACAACAAAAATTATAAAATATGTTGGATTTTTGCTTATGTAGTTCCTATCTTTTTTCAATTTGATATCACTAAATATTGGTTGAACATTTGTACATATTTTTTCTAATTCGTGTTAGGAGATACCATAACTGTGTCTTAATTCATATTTTTAATTCGCTAACTTTTGGAAAACAAGCAATGTTGTTGAGTTTATTTAAATTAATATTGAACTTAGAAAAAAAACTAAAGTGTATTGTGTTTTCCCCCTTTAAAACGTATGCCTAAATATTACTGTATTAGCAATTATATATTGCAATTTTGGGATTAATATATTCATTCTTTGAAAATATTAACTTTTATTATGTAAAACTTATTATATAAAAAATTAACTTATATTTACCCTTCAAACATGTGCGCCAAAGAGCTTTTGTGTCACCCACGATATTTTTAATATTGAGGGTAAATGTTACTCTGAAAGACAGTTTTCTAAGTAAAAATAAATAGGAAAGGTAGATAGAAAGTAAAAACCAAAACAGATGAAATTTCCTAGGAATATATACGCCGTTTTTGTATTCATCACCATGAGCAGATGCTCAAGGCTACAACCTCTGTGGGTAAGTTAAGTTAAATGATCTGAATATCTATAAATTGTTAGAAAAACTTGCACAAACATTAACACGCAAAAGGATTATGAGTTTATAATCCTAAAATTTCTATTTATTATTATATTTATATTATCATAATTATTAAATAGTTTTTTATCTTGGGGGCAAAATTATAGTCTATTGCAAACGTACTGACGAAAATTAAAGGAATAAAAGTTGAATTTTTTCAAACATCATTGACATAATGTTATCTACTGTTTATATATATAAAAATTAGTTTTGCTCTGCTGTTTTTAACTTTAATATAATTTATTGTAAGTCTAACTTAACCGTACGAGGTTGTTGTCCAAATAATGAACCTCGTGAGCGCTCAATCCTAAGTAAAGACTAAAGGAAAGTAATAAACAGTAAATTGGTAACAATGGATAAACTGACACTTACTTTGGTTATTTCGGTCCCTGCGTTTCCGCTTCCACGACGTCGTCCACGTCCTTCTTCATCTTCTTCAGGACGCAATACTTCTGGATCTTTTTGCCGATCGAAGATACACCTTTCCTGACTACCTCTTGGTCTGTCTTATGAAATTAAAGCAGTAAATCAAAATACCAAAGAGATGGTTCATGACACAATCATCCTGACCACTTCCGGTGAAATCTATTGATTTTTCAAAACCTTTTTCAGCTCTCTTCGGAACGATGCCCTTCAAGGTTTCGATTTTGATGGATTTGACAAATTTCTCGTCGCAATCCGGATTAACTTCCTTGCATTTTTCAACGAGAACGGAATATCCTTCTTTTTCTGATATTTTTGTTGGAATAAATTTTTACTTTTTATGTCCCATAAAGCTCGTTGCTCCCTATAAAGTTCAATAAACTCACAAACCAAAAATGGTTTTATTATCGTTAAACGACATTATGAAACTGTGGCCCCTCGCTCCGAAAAAAAACAAATAACAAATCCTAGTACTTAACGCCACTGCACTAGGGAAAACTGAGGTCTAGCCAGTCGAGCCTGCTCGACAGTTCCCTCCATCACACAGCCCCAACATGACAGGCGCGCGGTTGGAGTTGGAGGTATGTGTGCTGTCGTCCGGACCCAGCATCCAACCCAACAAAACCATCGCGCGCATGTTGAGTTGGAGCCCACACACTCTCGAATATGTTTCGACAAGACGTTGGGTTCCCAACTGCTCGACCAACATGGTTTCGATAGAGTGTGTGGGGGCTTAAGACCAACACACCGTTAAGAATGTCCAATGACTGCGAACATTTTTTATTATAACTTTATGCTGAACTTTCTTTCTTGATCACTACTATCTTAACTTTTCTTTATGAGTGTATTTTTGCGTTCTTTCAGCGATTCTGGTAATATAAAATTTGTACCTATTTATTATTTCTAAAAATTTGTATCAACATCATCTATTTTTCCCTAAAAAAAAAACATTATTTTAATAAATACATATCACTCGCTCTCTTCTTCGTACAAGCGTTGTGTTTTTTGTAAAGATAAAGTTAGTTTCTCATAGATATTTAGAAGACTACCTATTAATAAAAAAGCTGCGATTAATCCTAAAATAGCAACTTAATTATATAAGTTATATGGAAATATTGTTCACTTTATATATCTGTTTGGATAATTACGATGGAAATAAGGATTTTTTTACTTAAACTGAACTGATTTTTATATTCATCTCACCACTGATCAAATTTTCACTTTTTTCTCATTTAATACTGAAATAAAAGTTTTACACAATTAAAAATCTAGTCAAACTTCTGAGTAAACGCATAATAAATCATAAATAAAGACCCTCACAAATACAGTTGTCTGCGATAACCACCAAATTTAGAATAAACTAAACAGCACTTCCACTAACCTCTGGAGGCAGACTGCGAGTGGCGGTTTATCTACAAAACCAACAATAAACAAGACCTCGCGCGGCGTGCGTTATAAGATAAGTGTTATTCCACAATCTCGAAAATTCTTCATACCCTGTGGATTTTCCTGCAGCTGCGATATCCGATCAGACTACTTTTATATCAAAATATTTATTTTTACTAGCAATAATCCATGGCATTTTAGTGTAAATTGTTCTTAGAGTCTAGAGTCAAATTTGTTTTATCGTGTTCTTCCAATCTACATATATTTCTGGTAATACAATTTATTATTTATTTCTTCTCTGATTTATGAAAATATATCAGTAAACTTTAAAAGACTATTGCAATCAATAAGCATCCTTTATACATTGCTTTTATTTTCCTTTACTTATAATGGGACGAATGGAAAATCCTTTAAAATAGACTGCAAGACGCAACATTTCAAAGTAATTGTGTTATAATAAGGTTGCTTGATAAAGTTTTAGTTGTATTGCAGACTGTAATCTTGGAAATAAATGGCTCACTGAAGTGACTTGTGTCCATCCCGCTGTGTTTCTTTCACAGTAAAAATGTAAATTACATTTAAAAAGGAGCCCATCGCTCATCTACTATAATCTCTAATATACAGGCAAGTGCCTACTTTTTCATCTACATCGGTTATCTACTTTGGGGTTTACATTTTTAAAAAAGCAAAATAATATACACATGGAGATATATTTAAAAATAATGTTTAAATTCGCTAAAGGCCTTTGCTATCGCCTGGTATCCGTAATAAGGTCAAGTCAATCGAGTACATTTAAGCTTTAAAAATGTATTGAAATTATATTAAACAAGTATCAAACATTAATACAGTACCAAGCAAGAATCCAGTTATAAGTAGTTTCACACGAAAACTTACTGTAATTTACTACCTTAAGGTGAAAGAAAGTACGGTTTAATGCGCATTTCACCTTGTAAAAGTTAAAATGCTGAAGGGTATAAGACTTACAAGGGGAGCGGCGTAAAACACAGGGGTTGTGATAGGACTGCCCTTGGTGAAGTGCCAACTGTTCTTGTACAGGACATTTGTTTTATTTTCCCCCCCTTCACCTTCATCTAGCAGAATTGTTCCTAGTACTCGATGCAATCTGAGGCAAAGAGGTTGCAAACCCAAAAACATTCTTCTTAGGAATTTATTCAATTTAAGCAAAAAGTCTGAACAAGTTAATTAAATTTTACATTCAAGTGGAATTTCATCTCGTGTGAAACTCTTTGATTACCTTAAGTAAAATTTACTTGACACGAAAAAAAATTCATTTTTTAATAAAATTGGCTGTTTATAATGTTGTTAACGAATTACACCTTCAATATTATTATTAATAGAATAATTGCACGTACAAAAAATTTAAAAATCGTTAGAATAGTAAATTATTTCTGTATAAAATGTATATATCATGTGCTATATTAATTGGTTGGTGTATGTTTTAGTCTTTATAGACGTTGTGGTGTTCGATTAGAACGTTGGAATCAATTCCTATTGTAAGTCATCTTTTATTGTTCTACTTATTAAAGTTAACCCATGTATAATTTATTTTTTTTTCGTTCTCTATATAAGAGAGCACATGCTGCATGATATTAGTAAGTTTTTAAAAGATGTTACGTGAAGCAGAAAATATATGTGTATGAAAATATTTTGTAAAATACATACTTTAAAATCAAGTAAAGTTATGTATTTCATCATAAACATTTTACTAAAATAAATTGAACATTGGTTCTGTGATAGTATTTTCTCAATTTCAATAGATTTTCTAACAGTATATAATATCAGCTACAATAATGTGAGGAATAATAAATTTTTATCAAACATTGATTGACCCGTCGTAAATACATAATATACGTGTAACTTATACGCTCACTGCAACATATATTAATGTAAACCGGACCCTAAAAAATATATTGAACCCGACATGTGTGGTTAGGACTGACTGATAAAAGGTAATAGTATCAAGACTACCATCTGAGTTTTTCGGTTCATGCAACCTTGAACTGAAATCCTACCAAGTGTGTCAATGTATCAGAAGATAAAATCAGTCTGATCAAATCCAGAGATATACAGGAGCGCTGAGAGGTTTGATTTAAATCTGACCCAAAACCATTACTGATGTATGGTTCGCAAAGTGCACATATACGTTCTGTCCAATGTGACCTGTTCTAAGCAAAATTTGCTCACCCAAATACAATGGGTCTAGTTATGCCCCCAAGTTTGTCCACCTTTTTGCATGACAAATAATGGCTTATACATAACAGATACTCCTTTAAAATCTGTAATATGTAAAAAAATAATTTATTTGTCAGTTACAAAAACAGAAGTATTTGCAAAGATTAATAACTACTACCTAAGAAGATGAAGTGTATACACGATAGAAGAAAACAGTATCAGATTATTGAAAACATGGCAACCTATGATGCTAAAACCCATAATGATTGGTCAGATTGATTAGTGATAGCCTGAGATTACGTCAAATACAAAAAGCATCGCTCCTTCACTCCCCAGCAGATGTGCAAATACTGGTCTCAGACTATTTTGCCTTTGGGATAGTAACATTAGTTTTAACTCATTAGTTTATACCTGAAATTAACACAGATCTTTGGTGCATTAAACGGTTGTACAAAGGAATTAACAAAAAAGATATTGTTTATAATTAGGTTTATTTAGTATGACTGGACATAGATGACACTAATGTCATTCTCCATATGGGCAGACGATTATATTCACAAAGGTTACGTGATTCCGTTTCCTAGTAGTCTCACATGAACCGAGAATCACAGCACGGAGCGGCTCGGCTCTCGGTCACATAACCGAGCCAATCAGATTGCCAGCGCGGGCTCTGGGGGTTTTTCCCAATCATTGGCTCTTGTTACACAATCACCGATATCGAACATGACGGTTCAAACACCGCGCGGCGGAAATGGCAGTTTTCATTATTTGTGAATCGCGCGAAATTAATTGTTGGTATGTCCGCTGGGATTACTTTCGATAGATTTCGTCATGTGTGGGACCGAGTATATAACTTTTCTGGATAATGGTCTACAAAGGAATTTCATTAATGAACAATGTTGTTTTGGATTTAACTGTTCCGAGTGTGAATAATATTTCATTAGTTATTGGCTTACGTTATTGACTAACACGAAATTTCTGCCCCTCATACATCTGTCTTATGCTCGTAATGCCTATCATCATATTATATTGTAAAGAACACAGTAGAAAAGTGATCCTTACCTACATTGAATTAAAGAGAGTAAAAACACATTTTTTTATACTTTTTCATAGAAGCAGGCAATGCTGATGGTATTAATACAGGTTAATATAATATTGCAATGTGATATTAATACATTCAACCATATTGAATTTATCCGGAATTCATGCTGTCAAGCACGAAAAACTCTGCGTAACTTATTAGGTATGGTTTAATTTTTTAAAGCAGGATAATTGAAGGGCATTTTGGAAAACTAATTCTGCCAGAGTCACGTTCCTAGGATCCCCGCTGAAGAGTGCGATGTTCTGTTGCAACCCAATGTAGAGCTGCTACCTGGTCCGTTTAATTTATGGATGCAAATAAGGGTGTAGTAGTTAACGTGATTTCCGACTACAGAGAACTGCCAAATTCGTACACGGCAGATATTTTATTCTTTATTAAAGTTACATTAGCTTATACTCATTTTAATTTATGAATAAATAAATACATTTTTGTAAAGAAACTCAAAATATATTTTGATATAAAGAGTCGGTACACAGTTTACCCTCTCGGAAGTGTTCTTAAGGGAAGAAAAGTGTTACAATGGGAAAGCTTTAGGTTTAAATTTCTTTTCCCGTTTCCATAATGGAATTTGTTTGTCATAATTTTAGTCGCTTTTTATTATGCTAACATGGTTCAAGTTTAAACCTGCATCAACAGTTTATTGTGAGGTCTTGATGAAAAGCGCTTAAATATTAAACTGATTATAACATATAACTTTTTAGATCAAAAACTATTTTGATAAAAATTGTTTTTAGTTTTGCGTAGACTGAAATATAAACTGTAGCAAAACCTCAAAATTAAACTGTTTATAATGATAAGGTTTTCATCCTGTATCCAATCAACAATAAGCTTACATTATTGGATGTGGGAGTTTGGTTGTAAAAAAGTTAAAATGTTTGTCAATATAGGAAGCTTTGTTGTCTCTAGAGGTAACTTTGTTGCTGCTCCACTTTATATTTTGTAAAGTTCATCACAAACCTAAAGCCTGGTCGAAAATATACACCTACATAAATATGATTTAATGGCTGATAAGTTTTTGTGTTATTCCTATAAACATAAGACATTCATTAGAATTCTAAATCCCCAAATTAATATTTAAATGAATACAAAGAATTTAATACATGAATTCACTTAAGTTCACTTAAGTAAACCTTTCTATCTCTGTGTCTTTCTGTATGTCCCTATTATCTTTAATTCGAGCTAACATATTGGCTTGAATCTTTGCGATGAAGCTTTATTTATATATTATAAACACCGAGTTCGATGACGGTGGATTTTACTCCATGTGATGTGGCTTGGTATTTGCGAATATGTTTTATTTGTCATCTGTATATAAAATATCCAAACTAAGGACAATGAAATGCTTTTTTTTAACATTAAAGTATTATTTAGAGAGTAAAATGGAAATATAGACTCGAAATTTCAATTTGGTGACAGTATTTTGATTTAAGCACTCTTTTGTGCTGTAGAATTCTTTCCAGATCACTAGAGTATTTATCATTTTAACAAGATGAAATGAAACTTAACTTAATAAAAATGTGAAAATATCATTTAGTAATTTGTCTTGATAATTATTATCTGCAGAGTTTAAAACTTTGCATGTAACTTCATTTCTACATAGACTTATTTTTATTTCATGGTGCATGTCCAACCCTGGAATTTGGCTGAGCTTTATTGAAGCCATCACTTAGTAGGCTGACATATTACCTATCTTGAAAAGTACGCAGTTGAATGGTGACTTTTTGAGTAGAGCTGTATTATTTAAACACTAAAATGGAACCAGATTTAATGAAAAAATCTAAACATATCATGTGGGTAGATGTATCCAGAAATATTTCATATGTATTTCTTTTTAGTTTTGCATAATACTTCATTTTTAGAAGAATGAGTTAATGATGCTTTATTTCTGTGCAAATTTCCTGTCTGTGTAATTGCCTGTCTATATGTTCACAAGAAATCTCAAAAATGAGATGAAATATTGGCTTGAAACAATTTTGCATGCAATCTCAACGAAACCTGTTACGCAACTCTTACTGCGCTTATGTCTAACTTGTATTAGTAGTTTATACAATGTTTTAATAGCAGTAATGTTATGTATTGGCAATATTTATTAAAATGTCGGAAATTTCAAGAAGATAAATGTATTCAATAACTATAAAAGCCAATACTGCTAAACAGAAAAAACTCCTCCTGCCATTTCTGAAGTAAGTTATGATCATTTATAGAGATCCACCGTAATATCTAAAGTCCATCACACCCAGCTGCTCCAGGATATATACTCCACATGAATTCAAACAGGGTAGTCATCTTCATTTTATTATCATATATCATCTTCATATGTGTGTTATATTATTGGTGTAATTCAGAAAACCGCTTACTTATTAGATTAATTTTCAATCAGAATCGGAATTGATAATAATTTGAAATTTATCTCTGACATTTTGAAGACTTGCAATGAATAGTCATACGTAAAGAATATCTGTTTAATCTTTTACAGAACTTAACAAAGTTTTACTTTGCTAATTCCAATTAATAATGATTTTTACGTTTAAAATTTTATATTTGTTATATGTGATGGAAGGTGTAAAGAAATAATAGAGTGTTTGATGTTTGACATTTTATATAGTAATGT
Source organism: Homalodisca vitripennis (assembly GCF_021130785.1). NCBI lineage: Eukaryota > Metazoa > Arthropoda > Insecta > Hemiptera > Cicadellidae > Homalodisca > Homalodisca vitripennis. The sequence continues at coordinate 23,033 of NW_025781270.1, read as the reverse complement.
ATAACTCGGCGTTTCGAGTTTTTAAATCCATCGCCTTCATCAGGTGAAAAGACTTTCAGATGAGCTTGGGTAATATGAGATAGTGCTCTTGAATTCGCGTTTTTGTGACTTGCATCCTGAGCAGGCAAACGCTTGGTTTCATTTTCTCATGTCTTTTTTTTCTGTGTCTCCTGTCCTTCGAAGCAGATTTCTGGTGTGTTTTACTCATGTTCTTTCTCTTTTTAGCTTAATTTTCTTTCTTTTGTAATGGAATAACTATTTTGTCATTTGGTCAAGTAGATAGATTGCTGTGTTGTACAATTCGTACCATGTAACGATGGCTAAAGTCCGAAATCCTATTATTCTTTCAATATGTTTAGTTATGAAAATTTTATTACTGTGTAAACTGATATCAACGGACCGGAAATAGTACAGGGAAATCAAAATTTCTAATTGCCGAAATTATCAAAATTTGACTGAATTATACATGGAGCTTTTTTAAAAGGATTTAAAATTCTGCTAATATTAAATATATAACTTTCATTTTGTGTATAGTAGTACTCCAATGATGGTTAAGCCATTATATTCATTTCCTGTCCGAAACGGAAGTATACATTCCGTGAAGATACAGATAAGCAATGACAGGACCAAATAGGAAAAACTGGTTACATATCCAACAACTTCTACGGATCACTTCTAGTATGAGTTTTGTAATGGAAGTTTATTGCTGAACTGTACAGAGCTAAGGGTATTATTACTGTTTCTTTTATAAAACAACTGCACTTTTGAGTTAGAGGCTAACGTCTCCCTAATTTGAATGTATAATGCAGTAACATAATACATTGTTATACTGTAACACTATAAATGGAAAGTTTACCCTGCCAGATTTACGGAATGTGGTGTCTTAAGATTTTTTATTTCAAGCTATGAGAATTCAATAAATAACATATAGTGTGCAAAAGATAAGTCCATGAGGCAGTTTCTCTTAATGAGAAACATTTATTTTTAGTACATTGTTATTTAAAATCGGAGTTTATCTTACACTATGAAAAAGAACCGGTTATTATTTTATAATAAAATTTTAATTTAATACTGTTCAGTCTTAAGTTAAATAATTAAAGAGAGGTTGTGTTTACATAATCACGTCATTTTAGGTGTTTCTGAATTTCGCAATAATTTTGCTAATAAAATATAAATTCTTAATATCTATAAAAACCCAAATACAAACATTTTATCTTTTATTATTTTTGATCTATAAGGATATAATGTTTACTATTTATGTACTTTTACACTCAGCTGAATAAAAGTAAATTTCATGCAGAATAGACAAATATATTCATTTTCATGTGTAACATATCCCACAATTTATAGCTTTTACAATTTCGAAATGATAATTAAATTTTTACAAAAAAAGGCCTAATAGTTTAGTTGTTTTCTGTACTTGTTTATACACCTTTTATAATATATATTATATATATATATATATATATATATATATATGTCTCTTTATAATATCTTATTATTACATTTTAAATATATTTCAGTTAAATTTGGCTTTTAAAAGAGTTACATAATATATTGCTAAATATGTATTACCATTGTACATGCTCATGACAACATGCAATTGCAAGAAAAAACAATTACTTATAATTTCATTGTCACGTACAATGACAAAATTTTATCATTCAGAGTTCAACTATATTTTAAAACGTTCCAGCTTTACAATTAGATCGAGTCCAGAGTTAGGGTGAAGTATGTAAACCAACCGCAGACAACTGCGCAGTTGAGAGCCACACGTCCTGGATAGTTCCTTTATGGTCCTATTGGTCCTTGATTTAACTTGGCTCATTCCCACTTTACTGCCTCTAGCGCCGTTAGCGCCGTTTACCTCCGTCAACTGTTATTGCCGCTGGTTTTATGTTCAGAGCCAAACGTCTTGGATAGTTCCTTTTATGGTCCTCTTGGTCCTTGATTTAACCTGGCACATTCCCACTTTACTGCCTCTAGCGTCGTTAGCGCCGTTACCTCTGTCAACTGTTATCGGCACTGGTTTTATGTCGAGAGCCACACGGCCTGAATAGTTCCTTTATGGTCCTCTTGGTCCTTGATTTAACCTTGGCTTATTCCCACTTTACTGCATCTAGCACTGTTAGCGCCGTTACCTCCGTCATCTGTTATCGCCGCTTGTTTTATGTTCAGAGCCACACATCCTGGATAGTTCCTTTATGGTCATCTTGGTCCTTGATTTAACCTGGCTCATTTCCACTTTACTGCATCTAAGCACTGTTAGCGCCGTTATCTCCGTCAACTGTTATCGCCGCTGGTTTTATGTTCAGAGCCACACGTCCTGGATATTTCCTTTATGGTCATCTTGGTCCATGATTAACCCTGGCTTATTCCCACTTTACGGATTCTAGCGTCGTTACCCCATTAAACTGTTATCGTCGCTGGTTTTATGTTCAGAGCCACGCGTCCTGGATATTTCCTTTATGGTCCTCTTGGTCCTTAATTTAACCTTGGCTTATTCCCACTTTACTGCATCTAGCACTGTTAGCGCCGTTACCTCTGTCAACTGTTATCGGCACTGGTTTTATGTTCAGAGCCTCATGGCCTGAATAGTTCCTTTATGGTCCTCTTGGTCCTTGATTTAACCTGGCTAATTCCCACTTTACTGCCTCTAGCGCCGTTAGCGCCGTTACCGCCGTCAACTGTTTTCGCCGCTTGTTTTATGTTCAGAGCCACATGGCCTGAATAGTTCCTTTATGGTCCTCTTGGTCCTTGATTTAACCTGGCTAATTCCCACTTTACTGCCTCTAGCGCCGTTAGCGCCGTTACCTCTGTCAACTGTTATCGGCACTGGTTTTATGTTCAGAGCCACATGGCCTGAATAGTTCCTTTATGGTCCTCTTGGTCCTTGATTTCACCTGGCTAATTCCCACTTTACTGCCTCTAGCGCCGTTAGCGCCGTTACCTTAGCCGTCAACTGTTTTCGCCGCTTGTTTTATGTTCAGGGTCTACTCTAACCGATAACAGTCAAGTTCTATTGTACCTCTCTCTTTGACTGTGCTGTGGGTAATTCAAAATGATTGGAGTATTATTTGTGATTATTTCTTGTTTAAGCGAAATCGAAACCATTGCCTGCCTGTGGAAATGTACTTTACAATGTTTTTCCAATGTTTACAATTGTAAAACCATTACTAGCTATGAACAGCTGTTATTTTAATAGTTAGCTATTTCCGTTATTGCGAGTTTTTAACAATTCGTTTTACTGCTTTGCCACGTGAAACCTATTTGTAGTACGATGGTGTGAATAAGGTTTCTTTCTTTAATACAATATGTTTTCAAAATTTTAGTACGATACAAACTTTACGATGAAATCTGTTTTTAGTTTATAAAACAAATTTTTTATTTCATCAATCTGTTTTAATACTATACATTTTATCATAACATTTTATAGTAACTCAAGAAAAAACTCATCAAGTGTCATTATTTATAAAAATATATTAATAAAGTAAAATGTAATATTGTGTAAGAACTTAAACGGTATCGTAATTACAAATTGTACTTTTCAAATCAGTGTCAGCCTTGAAATCGATTTCCAATATTAACGTTCTTAGTTCATAGGTTTACAGCCAAAGGTGATATAACTAACATCTAAACTTTTTCCGATTCAGAAAGCGTCGAAATATTGCTAACACTATTAAATAATTATGTAGGCCTCGTTTAATCCATCTTCAGCTAAAATTCTTTAAATTGAAACTGCCAATAATACATATCCTCCTGAACAGGACAGGTGAGGGTGGAGGTAAAGCTGCAGTCTGGCTAGTTGAAAATTAACCAATAAAATATCATTATCGCTAACTGTATTCAATATGGCCTCTGGAATACAGGATACCTACATTTTGACGCAAAATATAGACGGATCGATTAGATAACAAAGAGGATATCGATACATATGTGGCTCCAGTTAAACAATATGGAATAGGCTAAAGCAAGAAAAGGGTCAAATAAACTCTTTGGCGCTGCTCTCTCACAAGATTATGCGCAATTTAAAGGGAACATGTCCAAAAGAAGCACTCAGGGGAGCTAATCCCTTAGACGCAAATCCTCTTGTGAAAGGTCATCTCTTCCTACAACATCTCTAAGCCCTTATGTAGTTTTTTTCTTTTATGTATATAAGAAGTATACATCTTTTAATCAAGTATTTGGAATTCAAATTATATTAATAATATATAACTTCCTTTACCATTGATCCACATGCATGGTTTTTATCTTTCCTAGTTTATGTCATTTCCTATTTAGTTTATTTAACATGGAGTTTTTAAATAATGGAATTCGATCCCAAATATGATATGTCGTGTGGATCGATTAGAGGTTTTAATATGTAATCATAGCAGATTTTTTAAATCAATAATATCCAAACGGTTCATAATCTTTTGAAGTGCACATCACTGCTACTTCAAAATTATTAATTCTTACACTGAATAGACACATACCATTATTTATGCTGAAAATATGGTAAAAGTGTCCCTATATTACGTGAACATAATGTTGATTATAGAAGAGAGAGAGTTTTTAGTTGTAATCCGATTTATGGTGGGTAGATATTTGTCAGACCTGTAAGAAGCCGTTCTTGCTCAGACTTCGATTCAGCTTGAGCTTGATGTTCCTGAAACTATTAACAAAGAAAGAAAATGGAACACAATTTAAGCCATAGACACGTTTATGTACATTTCCTCTAATGGCTGTCTGTTATTCAATTATTGTCCTAAACGAAAAATTAAATCAGGTAAATGGCACCATCTGGAAAATCAGAAATTTAGAATCTGAATGTCACTTTCACAAATTTATAGTTCGGCTCATATAGGATACTTTAAATTTTTCCCAGAAAACAAAAAAAACTTTTTCAATTAAGTATTTTAAAAAACCATACGTATATGACAGGGTTCTAAATAAGAGGTATAGATAAATCTAAAGATGGTTCTAATTCAAAAATCATATATCGACTTGTATAAATTAAAGCCTTTTCAATAAGCTATTCAATAATAACTACTCAGGAGTGACAGGAGTGGAGGTTTGGGGAGGAGGGAACTCTAAATTTCCAGGATCATGGAATATAGAGTGTCACTAAACGGTGTTAATGAGCACTTTAGTTTGCACTGATTAGTATTCATTTATAGAGCAAACTATTCAAGACTGGTGAGGCTTGACACTGGAAGTGTGGGGGTTGACAAATCCTATGTTTAAATACTAGCTAATTATGCAAAATGGATTTCTAAATTCAATGAAAAGATTTCCTTGTACTGTTAAATGGGGTCATAGAACTAGACTTAGTGTGTTATTATTTGTCGTACAGATTATGAACAAGAATTTTAGTTTAAGGTTGAACCCTTTCTCCCTGGGGGGGGAAGCGTATTCTAATTCATGGGGTCCTCACACCTCATGGGAGAGTCAGCCGGCGGCCGCTCACTCTCTAACTCACTTTGTTCAAAGTCAAGATCTCCCAGGACACTACTAAGCTCTCATGTTCAACACTAAGTTAATCTTCGGCAAAGTTAATTTATTCTCACAACAGTTTGTAGCCTAATCTTATACTCACTTGTTTACATTATAGTTCCCATCTTAACACTTTTTTATGTCTAGGTCATGGATGTTCAATAGGTAGATGTATAAACTCATAGATACTATAGGAATTTGTAGGTAGCGTTCAAAAAAAATAGTTCATACTTTATCATTCATTTAGTTCATGAGTTTTTATACACTCTTAGATATTACAGGAATTTTCTAGTATAATTTGAAACTGTCTGTTGTATGAGGATAAAATTACAGTGTGAATATATAACTATATTTCAATTAAATTATATAACAATATAAAGGCCCCTTCTTTGACGTGCACAATCTCTACATTGGCCATATAATAATGCAGTGTATTCAAGGTAATAATTATAAATCTAATTATCTCCTCTACTTTTGTCACCATAACGTGTTTTAAAAATATTTTATAGTCATAAATAGTATACGTTTACTTACAAACAAATCCATGAAATATATAAAATGCCTTAAACATTCAGAATACCGCTAAGATATTTCGTATACTATTCACATTCACACATTTTTCTTTAAGAGTTACATATCCTAGGCTAGAATGAGAGCATAAGGAATGTTACAATTCCTCATAGATTGATCAGAGGCATTGTTAATTTGCAAGACACAAATTAATATAAGTGGTTCGCAACCCAAGTTAGTTAAAAATAAGTGATCCTTGTCTTGGTGGTCACAGGGTTTATAAATCATAATCGATTGCTTACACAGAAGATCACGTGCTCTTAGATAGCAGTAGACTATACTAGCAGTAGGAAACAGTAGGATACAGAACCTCATTAATCAGTTTCTCCCAAAAAGAAAATTTCTAATTCAACAGGATACTTATGCAGAATTCCAGGTCGCAGTTAAATTTCAAATAAATTGATGCATTCTTTGTTGACAATGTGATAGAAGGTTTGAAAGTTTAAAAGGATTTTCCCCATTTGAAATGAAATGAAAATGAAATGAAATATGCCTTTATTTAAGAGGCGGAGTTAGGGCTATTTAGCCCTCTCTACCACTCAACCTCAATTATTTGTTATCGTTATAATTTACAAAAAATTTATAACGCTGCGTTTCAAAGATTAGATCTGCTTTGATCTTCAGGTGAAAAACCCTGGACATAAAAAAGTAAAAATATAGCAAGAGAGTGCCCATAAAACGTCAAAATAATTAAGTAGTATATTCATCCAACAGCATGAAGTCCAGACTGGAGAGAATAGACCCAAGCGATGTCGCTGCACAGGAGCCAAGAGTGCAAACATCAGTTCACAGCACCCGACCTGATGAAAGTGAAGCTATGCCGAAGAACTCCTGGTCAGTATTTCGTGTGATATCGCGCGCGTCTTCTATAACAATGAGGCTTAAGCGTTTTATTATCTGAAGAAGAGTAAAACATGGTAAAAGATAATTGGATTTCAATTCTCTTAACATAATATTATACTTTTTGTAACATATAAATATAGCAAATGCCCAAAAAATATTATTTTTTCAAAAATTTTCATTTTTTTCACCATCATGCAAAATACATGTAACCTAAAAAAGTGTCCCTATTTTAAAGATAATTGCATTTAATAAAAATTAAAATCATAAATCATACTGCCGGCTGTAACAGTAAACTAATTGATTCAATTCTGCTGTGTAAAAAGAACTAAGCATAGTCTATACACTTCTTTTACATCCTTTAATCCATAAAGTTATAACTGGCAGTTTAAGGACTGGCAACTTATTACGATGACAATGAGATATTACTTCATATAATAAAGCCAAAGATTGTTCATATGTTACCTGTCCCGTTTACTATACATACCCTATTAAATTTAGGCCAACATATTCCCTATAACATAAACACTCAACACTTACTATAATATGATAGTGGTTCAACTAATGCACGCAATTACAAATTTAGCACCACTATGTGTGTGTTACTCGGAGGAACCAAAGTGGACATTAATAGATTGCAGCTGCTGCACCGCAAGTTCAACAACGTCATTCTTACATCCTTACCACTAATATCCCTCTGTGGTGTGCAGCACATGTGTGTGTCTCTGCAATGTCCATGGTTGAGTTTGATTTACTTTACCAACTGTATCGTGTATTAATGGCAAGCAATCAGAGCAAATCATATTTACAATACCTTTCGTGTAGAGATTATTACGATAAAGTACAGTAAGGGGTTTTTAATTACATGTTAAATACTAAGGCACGTAATAGTTTCATGATATGGAAATACATAATAGTATTGTATAACTTTAGGTTTGTAATTCCTAAATAAAAGTATTATATACTGTTGTAAAAATACCTGATATCATACACGCACTTGTATGGTTGTAATATCAATGATACAGTATACTTCCTCTAGCACTTCTATTGCCATAAATAATGAATCTTTATGGCAATAAAACCAATTTCTTTGGATAAATTTCAATCCACACGCCAGCCGTAAAATCTGAATATAAGACCTGGAGACGCCAACCATATTTTTTCTCCTTCTTGGAGAAAAAAGAGTGCTCGACACAACATGCATCATTTCCCACCGAACTTCATTATCCTAGGAGTAATCTGAAAAAAGGTGCAGCCTTTGATGATATTAAAATTATGATAAAATTTAAAACAGAAGAGAAAAGGCGTGTTGCAGATGTTATAATCACAGAAGGTATCTTTGACGGTCTAAGTAGTCTATTTTGAAGAAATGTACAGTCGCGACAGTAAATTATGCCATCACTGTATGCTTTTAGTGTGAGATATCCATTCAACGGGGCTTTGGTTTAAGTGCGCAAGGTAATTTATCTGTAGCGAAACCTTTTTGTAACATATACACATTTATTACACAATTCATACACTGGTCCACCTAGTCATTAGTCTACAATGGTTGTAATAGCATTTTTTTTATAATTTCCATAATATTCGACATATGAAGCTTGGGTGAATTGCTCGGCTTGTCATCCGTTAGTGCCTTAAAGAATTTGGAACCACTTTTCAATATAGTTGTGATATTCTGATAAACATAAAAAACACAAGTTTCTTTTTAACAGTCACGCTTATAAAATTTTTCTCAATTGCTTATAAAACTGATTTTACTCTTGATACATAATATCACCAGAATAAATAAACGTTATATTTTTGTAAAATGTTATTAATATTGTACTAATTTAAAATTTCTAATCGCTGAATACGATATATATTTTTATTATTTTCTACAATTTTCAAAGAAAATTAATGGAATTAGTACCAATAAGCACCGACAAGAAATGATTTTTGTTATAATTTTGGAATACGTAGATTCCAGGCAACATGACCACAGATGGTTGCAATGGAGGCATTACATTTAGAAAATCGTACACTACCAGAGCCAATTTAAGCGATCATATATCTAGGTACTTAAATTGTGGTGAGAGCAGCTCAGATCACTGCCCTCCCCACAAAGCTCTAAGTGTTCACGGTGGTTTCATTACACAGCAGTATCATACAGCTTCACTTGTTTTTCGATATGATACACGCATGTTTAAATTAGACAGTATGGAAAAATTTTTTGAATCATATTCATCAAATTTGACTGTAACTAAATATAAAATGTTTTATGCCTACTTGGGTTATGTAGATATAATTCTTGATCATTCCATTTTAACTTATCATGGTTCTGACCAATATATCTTTACAAGTTCTTGTAGGAGCTCGCCTTCGATGCGATATGTATGTAACTATAAAGGTTAAATTAATAATTTACAAGGATTAATCTGAGCTAACTTATTAGTTATGACATGGAGAGTAGTATCCTTATAATAGCATTCAAAATTATGTGAAAATTGAACACCTGCAATAATACAGATACTCATGTGCAAGGCTTTTAAGCGTAACAACAAATTGAATCCTTCCATGAACAGTGTACCACTTCCTTCAGCTTAACCATTTTAACAAGCATAAGCAGATCTTTAGGACTCTGTATGCCTATAAAGTAGAACATCATTATGAATGAAGGAAAATGTAGTCATACTAATTCAGCATTGAAATAATTCTCTTAGTGTTTTTTTCAGTTAATGTTATTGCAAGTATTTGAAATTGACACATATTCTTGTGTCTATATTCAGTTTAGCTCCAGTGCACCTTCCTCTTAGTTCAGCGTCTGGAATCTGACACTGTGGACAGACTTGACTCATGGAGTCTAGAGTCATGTTCACCTGAGGACACGAAAAAAATTCAGCGAGAAGAAGCTTAAGATGAACTCTTCATTTTTTTGACTTAAAAACATCCGGACTACAAAATTACACTAAATCTTGGTGAGATGGAAACTCTCTTTGTCTCATCACCTGAACATCGTAAATTTATAAATAAAGAGGTAAATTATTTTCATAACGACGCATATTTAATATAAAAGGTTACCCTTCATTCAACCCTAAAACGCACATTACAGGTATCCAAGGCTTCGTTCAAAGGGGTAGTAATGTTATAGCAATAACTTCGTCTCTTAATGGCTGTGCGTTTGTGAAAAGGGAGAAAACTTAATTTCTGTCTGTCTGTTTTTCTAGTGTATGTCTGTTCGCAAGATATCTTTTTAAAAACGAACTGACCGATGGAATTTTCTGGAAAGCTTCTTTTTTATATGAGAAACACTGAGTACGATTATGGTGCATGACACTCCTTGAGATGTAGCTGAACGATATTATACATTAACACATATTAACACGTGTAGTCTAAATAATTATCCTTGAATAATAACATCATTGTATAGTGACTTAGTGTGTTAACGTTTATTATACAAATACTATAATATGATATGAAGCAGAATTTAATAAAAGATATTTGAATGTATCATTCAGCTAAATATATCAGAAAATAATTTATCTGTTACTTAAACGTTTATTTTATTCATAAATGAGTTCTATAATATTGAGTGGCCTTTTAAACATCATTCTGCCCGTCCTCACCTTTTTCAAGCTATTGGTCCATGTAAGGATTTTTTAATACAGCATAAGTAGGAGAGTCAATACAATACAAGGGCGTTGGAACTAATCAAATGTCGTGCAGTATCAGAGATAATTGAATCCAGCGCTATATCTAACACAGATATAATGTCTGACCTTAGAACCAAAGGCACTTAGATCAAAGGACCGACGCCTTAGGCGATGCTGCCTTCGGCTCTCCCACTTCGATGGATTGTAATGATTCAGTAGCCTATCAGTACCAGAGCTTCTCCCGTCACTGTGCACCTCTGTTATATTCTCCTCCAGTCAAACTTCATTTCTAAACATTCTAAACGCAAACGCGTTTGATGATAAAAATAGTCTAATAATAATCAGATAGGGTTCAAATTGGAGTGTTAGGAAAAATTTTAGTTTAAAATAAATACTCCAATCAATACAGGAGTGTTAAATTAGTACTATGATCTCCTTTGTAAATGTTTGTGTTTGTAAATAATACACATATCGTAAATTATTAAATTGCTATAAAATATATATTATTACTAACTTAGTTTCTAAGGTAAGAGTGCCCCACCACAATTGTCGCGCAGAATGCCCCATTAATTTTTCGTTAAAGTCTTTAAAACTACAGCTCATTTCATCTGAATACACAGACAGGCAATAATTCAGACATTCCACCTCCCTTATCGGCATTCAAAAGAGAAAAAAGACAATGTCACCCAGCCAAATTCCATGATTTTACTTTCAACATTACAAAAACGCATTATTGTTTATGTAGAAATTAAGTTCCATGCAAAATTTTGTACTCTACAAATTAAACCTTTCTCACAATATCGTTATACATAATGGACCAGCACGCTGTTCTGTTTGTTTTCTTTTTACTTTATCCTACGCATCCAGTCGCCAAGAGAGTATGTCGTATTTGTTGGAGTAGTTAGGCTACTTGTTCTAAAATGCTTAACGTTAAAATGTATTTAGTCTCTATTTTCTCAATGCAATTATACTTACCTATACGACGAATGTTAAAACTTGTCACTAACGCTCAGACATATCACAAGTGGTTTGCATGATCCATCTTCCATATCAGAGTTGGCTATGTAGAAGTGAAGGCTCAAGGTCTTTAAGTCGGTTAGTTTTCTTGATGTTTTGTAGACAAACAGCCAGACGCTCATCCAATAAACCGACTAATTGGGATAATGACCCACGCTCAGTGCTAAGTTTTCAAATTGTAACAAAATTAAAGTTATAAACTTCTATTCACTCGCTGGTTTTACTGACAATACATTGTGTTCTAAATGTGCAGAAATTCGGGAAGTTCTATTTTCCAAGATTGGAACAGACGATGGGGGCTATGACAGCAATAAGTTACCACCTCCCCTCCCGACCTCCTTCTTCCATCATCCATTTCCCACCTCCCTCTCCCCATCACCAACACTCACCACACTCTCGGATATTACAAGGTCTTCACTCATATCAATATCTGCTCAACTTGCCTCTTCCATTCCCTTCTCCCATAAACTTGCTGGCAATCATATTGTGTACTTCCTCTCAGCGGACATATCATACTCGTGCATTTAAATTGAATCAATTTTATAACCAAATATATCATTTATTGGTATAGCGTCGAAAAATGCTATTTATTCCGTTATTTAGAAACCGTTATATGACGACTATATACTCGTATTTCTTATTTTAAATCATGATAAATTGTAAAGGGACTCAAATAAATCACTTACTGTGTCTAAAACTTTGTTATGTGGTTAGCTGGTTTTTTAAAAAAGAACTTAAAATTAAAGATTGATCTTTCCTAAATGATCTTTCCTAAATGTATTGTTCTTCTTAGAACATATACTATGAATATTAACATTTAGAACTGGTTATCTTATAGCAAATAATACTATAATAACTTTTACCTACAGCAATGAAATACTTATTTTTTGTAATGTCTGAGGTGTAAATAAGTTTCAAATTATATTTAAATATTTGTAATTTATTTCAAATTTATTAAAAAAAGCATAAGGTCAACATTGTAAATCTGTTTGATCTTATTATTTCTTCCAAAAAATATAATTAAAAGTAAATTACACGTTTCTGTCACGGAATAAAACTGTGTAATTTCCAGGTTAAATATAAATTAGACATATTTTAGAAATATTCAATAAGATGGAACATGTTTGCCACTACTAAAATGATTTAATAAAAACAGTGTAGTTTGGGAGCCAAATGTAAGTACGGGAGAATGTTGAATAACTGTAACAGAAAGTACCGCTATACCACGAAGGTTTATATAGGTAATATATCCCTCTTATAATATACCATCATTCACTTCTGAATTCTCCCCACTTTTCTACACCTGTAGCTCTTGCTTATATTAAGTTGATTTACTGGACACATAATGTTTCTAACCATTTAATGTACGTCACTAGTTTCCTGTATTTTAACATAGTTTATTGCCATCTTTCATTGATTCCCCACTACATGCTCATCACATAACACCTGTCACGACTAAATAGTTTGTATTGCACTTGTTTAATCTACATAAAAAAACACAATATTTCTGATGACAAAATTATGAATATGATATACTTAGGAATTAAGTATAATATTTGGGCTTAGAAATTCTAATAACCTACAATGTCGTGCACTGTGTAAGTGTTTGGCCTCACCAATTATTTAAGAAAGAAGCTCCAGTTCAATACTATTCGTATTTAATTTTATATAACAGTTAGGATATAAGCCTTGTTTTAAAATCCAAAAACGCGTCCTTTGTTATAGAATATAAAATCCAGAAAGTGTAGATCATCAAAAATGTTATTCCATTAGTCTTCACTTTTTTTGGCTGAGCGTTATCAAAGTCTAGAACTTGAGGAGTTGAAAAATTGTCATATCGGCAGAGTCTGTCCGAGTGATAACTGAAAGTTAGTTCTAAAACTAACTGACTAATATATTGGAAATTCTTTACTATACAACTTCGAGTTTGCTGTTGGTGCATGTTACTCAGTGGATTTTGGCTGAGCGTTAGCTAACTTTTTTTTAACTTATTGGTCTTATGGAAACGTGAGTAAAATAATATGAAGTTTTAACATTTAACATTGTAACTTATAACGCTTAATTAAATGAGCTGTAGACTCTAAATTGTGCAGGCAACTTGTGTAGCGTACTCGCACCTTATTTACCTCTGTTAGAGGTATCTTGGAGAACCTGCAAGTTCTCTGGGCATTTCATATAACATTACTTGTGTTTAGCTTCTTCTGTTACACAAATATTGCTATCTTCTATTAAGATTGTCCAGTCCCTCATGAGATTCTAAGTGGTTCATTTTCCAAAACTATTATATTGTAGTAACCATCTAGTAAAATGTATGAAAATATATATAACAACAAACATTTATCCTCTTGTACAGGTTTATAAAAGAATTGTTGATTGTTACATTCATACAGTGACATAACAGATTTAAAGGAATCAAAAGTAATGGAAATGCTTATCTGACTTCAACTAAACCTAAATTTTTTTAATGTGCCCTGTGAAATTTAACGCGTCCAACCATTAAAATTTAAATCTAAAAAGTTCTTGAAATCTTCACTATATAACATATCTCATTTAACTAGCTTTAATATTAAAAGTCTTTCCCTAGAAACATTAAAACATGTTTCAAAAACTCAGCTCAGTATGTACTGATAACAACGTCCGTAGACTATATATTAAACTACAAAGTAATAAAATAAACTCTACGAAATATCGGAGAGAGTCCTACCATAAAACACTTTATATACCAGGGATTTAGTAAAGAGGGGAAGTAAATTCACCTATAATTTGTAAACTTCAATTCACCCGTAAGTAATAATAAACACTTACTTCTATCCATATGAGGTAAGAAATAAAAACCACTGAAGAATAATAAATAACTTATTTTCATATTTACAAGTTTTACACCAGTTGGGCTGCAACAAGATAGGAGAAACTGACTATAATAAACATTTAAGAATCAATAAAAACGATACATTAGAATAGAACTATTTCTTGACGATTTAAAATCTCACTAGTCATAATAGTGGATGATAATGGTTGGTAATAATTTGAACAGTTTAAGACACTGCAGTGATATTTTGAGTGATATATTTTAAATATAAGTTACTTCTTTTATAATGGGGTCTAAGACACCGGAAAATTGTGGTACAGTATTTGTGAGGAAAAACTTCCGAAAACTGGTGACTATGCTTTGTGCTCGAGCTGTGGCAATGGCCTTCATCTCAACACTTGTAGTATAAAGAAGAAAACCTGGTACAATATGTCCTGTGTCCACGCAGGCTACTTGGTTTTGTGCTAATTTCAGGAAGCAGAAAAAGGCTCAACATCTCAGTTAGATGATGAAGAGAACATCCATAACCTCCAACACCGAAGACACTTTTGAGGTTAGTAGCCTAGGTGTACAGAGGGCAATTCTAGCCAAAGTCAATTCTCTAGTGGGCATGAGGGCTAAGGTTGATAGCATTGAAAAGTCCATGAAATGTATAGCTGATAAAAATGACTCCATGCTAGCAGAAGTCATGGGTCTTCGTAAAGAAAATGGAGAGAACTAACAGTCAATTGATAATAACTGCAGTATTCTTTCAATTTTCATTGGCAGTTCTAGCATTTCAGAGTCCCTAAAACACTTTATCGAACAAATTTAAAGATAAAGAAGATTGAGCAGTAACATTTTCAGTGATTAGACATAACAACGATTATAGTTCTCAATTTGGCCCATAGTATGAATGCAAGTGCTCTAGAAGAAGACACATAATCTATTCACCCCATCACTGGTTAGCCTGGTAAATTAAAAGGTGTTATGTGTTCTAACTATATGTGTGTATGAGTATGGATTTTGTGTGTGAACTTGTGTGTGATGTTTTGGGTTGTGTTACCAGGAGAAGCCAGGTTTGTAGATAAGGTTGGTTTTGGGGTGCGTGGCTGGTAGATGGAAAGAAGGGCAGAGGCCTCAAGCATTATCCTGTGGTGTCAGTCCGTCTGTATGTTTACTTCTTAGCTCGCCTACCTATATCCACCGATAAGAATGTCAATGATTGCAACATTTTTACAAGTTACTTTTCTTCTTGACCACTACGATCTTATTTCATTAACGATGTTCTTGTTTAGTTCTGGCAATATAAGTTTTACTGTTTATTATAAAAAAGTTTGTTCAACATCATATTTGTACTAAAAGACTTAATTTTAATTCATAGG
Source organism: Homalodisca vitripennis (assembly GCF_021130785.1). Classification (NCBI taxonomy): domain Eukaryota; kingdom Metazoa; phylum Arthropoda; class Insecta; order Hemiptera; family Cicadellidae; genus Homalodisca; species Homalodisca vitripennis. The sequence goes on along the minus strand of NW_025781270.1, from coordinate 7,329 downwards.
CACTCGTTTTCTTTCCTTACATTCGTTTCCGTGTGTCCTTACATAAAACCACCATAAACATAATTAGTCCCTTAACTAATTCTATAGATATTTAAGAGTACCTATTAATATATAACCATTTACAAAGCTGTGATTAATTTAAAATAGCAAAGTAATTATATAAGTTATATGGAATATTGAATTCTTACTTTATATCTATTTGCATAATTACGATGGAAATAAGGATTTTTTTATTTAAAACTGACCTGATTTCCATATTCATCACCACTTCAAATTTACTCTTTTCTCATTTGTGAACTGAAATAACAGTTCTAATAATTTAAATCTAGTCGAACTGCTGGAGACGAACGAAAAAATAAATCATAAATTAAGACCCTCAAATACAATTGTCTGAGATAAACCACAAAATTTAGAATAAACATAAACAGTTACTTCCACTAACCTCTGGAGACTTACCCGTGGGGGGGGAATGGCATCCTCATCGGCATCAGCCACTGTCCCAGATGGGATCGTGGGTGATGTAACCATCCTCGTCTTGTGCTGCAACTTCTAAGGGAGTGGCAGGGGCAAGGGGAGGAAGCCACCTTCCCTTGTCACTATTCCAGTGACAAGGGTAGAAAACCTTTTCCCCCTCTTGGTTTGGCCCTGAAATTGAGAGTAGCTACCTATCCCTTCCTTTCCTGATGGTCCCACCCCTACTTTACCAACAACCCCAGGCTATGGTGTTATGCGACCCGTGCTGAGAGTCTCGTGGCACTGGGGGTATATTCAGTGTCTACAACGGAGCCTTCTGGGAACCAGGGGACACCCAGTCGTAATTACCCTTATCTTCCTAATCGGGTCACTGCGGAAGATGGACCGCAAATACCCGGTTCTCGTGGGGATCAGAATGGAGAATGAACTAAAACCAAAACAAAACCAAAACTGAAACTCAAGAGGTAAGCGAAACTCAACCAGAAGAGCTACCGATTGAACAACTAAGAGTGTCTGAGATGACCCCAATGGAGGAAGACAGACTTCTCTTGTCAGAAGGCGAAGTTCGGCCGGAAGAGCCAAAAAAGAAAGCGGCTCTCGAGAGGCGAAGTTACGAAAGCGGAGGATAGAAGAGGCTATCGCTAGAGGTGAGCCGATAATCCCCCGGAAAGAAAGGCAGAAGAGGTGGGAAGAGAAAACCGAGCTCTGATGAAACCAAAACAACGAAGCCGGTTCCTCAAAAGGGAACTTGGTTGTTGTTGGGGCCTCAGAGCAAGGGAAAACTCATTCCGCACCAGCCCAAAAACAACAAACCCCAAGCTTATGCAGGTGTGAAGAGGCAGCGATCGGCAGCTGGACACCTGAAGAACAAGCAAAGGGAGGGGAGAAAAGAAGGAAGGGGCATGATGGAGGTGTCACTAAGAAGGCACCCGAAACATATGCCGAAAGGATCTCTGTGGAGAAGCTGGCTATTGTCCGGCTCGAACACCCAGAAGTGAAGCTATCGACGGAAGAAGCCAACAACCTGAAGAAAGTGCTGGGCAAACGCGCCTTTAAGGGCAAAAACGTTAGGATGTCCAGCTGTCATGTTGAAGGTGGAGCGATAGTGGTCGGCTGTGTTAACACAGAAACAAAGGTGTGGCTAGAGAAGCAGGTCCAGGAGCTGAAGTCCTTCCTTTCGAAGGGGTTCAGCTGAAAAATGGGCCCCAGCTAAAAAGTCTGGTAAGGATGTTTAAAGTATCCACTTTTATCCCTAAGGGACATCGAGGTGGACAGCAAGCAAGAGCTGTTCGAAGCCCTCAAAAACCAGAATGACCTTGACACGGATCAATGGACTGCTGTTGGAGGTAAATCTAGTACCAACGGCGAATTCCTGGTCCTTTCATGTGGACGAAGACTCCCTGAAGAAGCTGAAGACTCTGGCGATGCGCCCATTTTTGGGCAGTGACAGGATCACCTTCAAGCTGCAGGGAGGTAATGATCAATAGTGGATGGCAGCGGTGCTCCAGATAAACTTACACCACAGCAGAGCAGCTACGGCAAACACTCTGCCAGAAGATCCTGGCTGACGACATAGGCGTGGTCCTGATCCAAGAACCATGGACCATTGGCAGCCGTGTGATGGGGATGAGCACCGCTAAAGGTAATTTGATATATGATTCTGGCAGTAACAACCCTAGAGCATGTATATATGTCAGTAACAAAATCAAATCACTAAAAAATGGCACAAATGTGTTCTAGAGACACAGCCGTGACAGAGGTTCACTTGCAGACAGGTGATGGCAACATCAGAATCCTGTTTGCATCAGTTTACCTCCCATACGGATTCTCCAGAACCACCGCCAACTGCGGAGATGAGGCGGATTGTGGAGTTCGGAACCCTTACGCGGAGGCACCTGATTGTCGGTTGTGACGCGAAATGCCCACCACACCGCTTGGGGGAGCAGCAACATCAACAATCGGGGTGAGTGCCTCTTGAATTTCATAGTAGAATCTAACTTAGTTATTATGAATCAAGGCCGTAAACCTACTTTTGTACAAAGAAGAGGTACAGGGATAAGAGAAGAGGTCTTAGATATAACTCTTACTAGCAACTATATTGCAACTAAAGTTTTAAACTGGAGTGTGCTAGATGAAGCATCTGCTTCAGATCATAAGTATATCTCCTTTGACATGAGGTCGTATAAAATAAAGGAGACCTATAGAAACCCAAAGAAAACAGATTGGGTAGCTTTCAATGCAGAGCTAAAAAACAATCTAGTAAGGGAAAATGGGTATCAGGGGCAAGGGGTCGAGGACATGGCGAACTCTTTGAAAAACGCCATGGATAGAATCGTACCACAAAGCCTGCCCCGTGATTGAGAAAAACTCAAGGAAAAAAAGCATGTTGGTGGAACCAGGGGCTGGAAACCTTGAGGAAAAACCTTCGCAGAGCATACAATACATGCAAACGTGCAGGGAACTTGGATAGGTACTCTGCTGCCCTAACAGAGTACAATAAAGAGGTGAGAAGAGCTAAGAGAAACTCGTGGAGAGAATTCTGTCAGAGTATTGATAAGGCTCCTGACTGCGCAAAACTCCAAAAAGTCCTAGCTCGAAGCCCCACAAATGCGGTGGGTACTATACTTAGGGAAGATGGGACTCACACCAAGGATCCTGAGGAGACTCTTCAGTGTTTACTGAATACACACTTCCCCAGGATCGTTTCAAACCAGTGAAACAGTTGTTAGTGAATGGCGGCGAGAACCTAGAGATAGCTCGTCTAATGTGGACTGGAACTGTGCAAAGACTGTCATCAACTACTTAGGGATAAAATGGGCCTTGGAGTCTTTTAAGCCGTTCAAATCACCAGGTACCGATGGCATTTTTCCCGCTTTAAAACTGCAGGGAGAGTGGGGACTTGGTGATACCCCTCTGCTCCTACGACTGTTTAGAACTAGTCTAGCGACAGGAGTCATACCCTCATCTTGGAGGACCTCTAGGGTTATATTTATCCCGAAGCCAGGGCAAACCCTCCTATGAGGTTGCAAAGGCTTATAGACCAATAAGCCTAACATCCTTCTTTGTCAAGACCATGGAGAAGGTTCTGGATAGGCATTTAAGGGACACAGTCCTCATCAATCGTCCCTTACATCCAAATCAACATGCCTATCAGAAAGGTAAATCTTGTGAAACAGCCCTACACTGTCTGGTTGGCAAGATTGAGCAAGCTATTGGAACAAAAGGAAATAGCTTTAGCAGTGTTCCTGGACATAGAAGGAGCTTTTGATAATACGAGTACTCACTCTATAGTGTCTAAGCTTACATCCAAGGGTAACGGAGAAAACTGTTGTTAGGTGGATAAGTAACATGCTTAAGAGCAGAAGAGCACAGGCATCTCTGTGCGGAATCACAAGAGAGGTCAAAACGCAGCGAGGATGTCCACAAGGAGGTGTATTATCACCAAGCCTGTGGAAACATAGTTGTGGATGACTTACTCTGAACTCTGAATGATGAACAGGGTATGTATGCTCAAGGCTATGCAGATGATGTTGTTATACTCATAAGAGGTAAGCATATGGTAACGTGTCGGGAAATGATGCAGAGAGCACTGGCCATTGTGGGAGCGATGGTGTGACGAAGAAGGACTTGTAGTAAATCCTTCGAAGACCGTCATGATACCATTTACAAGAAGAAGGAAACTGGAAATCACACAGCCAGTCCTTATGTGGGGGCCAGATACAGTTAAGCAGGGAGTTCAAATATCTAGGTGTCAAACTGGATGATAAACTCACCTGGAATTTGTCATCTGGAATACATAATTCAGACGATCTCAGACTACATTGGATGATGGTGAGACGTGCAGTAGGATGCACATGGGGGCTTAGACCCGACATGTCACACTGGCTGTACACCAGAGTCATTAGGCCAATGATGGTGTATGGCTCAGTGGTATGGTGGCCAAAAGTCCAAACAGGTGACTGCCGCAAAAAACCTGTCAAAGGTACAGCGGTTGGCATGCTTGGGGACAACGGGTGCCATGAGAGGAACACCCAACCGCTGCTATGGAAGTAGTGCTAAATCTCCCACCCCTAGACATATTCGTCATAGGAGAGGCTAGGATGGCCTGCCTACAGACTGAAGTGCAATGGGAAACTGGCATTATCACCATGCTAGTAAGCAGCACTCCAAGATCGTTGACATTCTCAAACTGGATATTCTAGAAATGATGTCTGACAGAATGGCAAAGGTTACGGACTGGGAAAAACCATTTCAAGTCAACATTGTTGAGAGGAAGGAATGGTCAAAAGGTGAGCCTGACTACATGAAGAAGGCTCTAACTGGTACACGGACGGGTCAAAGACTCTGAAGGGTACTGGGGCAGGGGTCTGGGGAGCCAGACCGAGGGTTAACTTAAGCTTTTAGCCTAGGTAAACTGGCAACTGTCTTTCAGGCTGAAGTTACAGCCCTTGCAGAATGTGCAAGAGTTAATGTGGAAAGGGGCTACAAAGGCAAAAACATCTACATTAACTCGGACAACACGGCTGCTCTGCAGGCCTTGGCCAACCATGACTGTAATTCGAAGGCAGTCTGGGAATGCCATAAGGTCTAGAAATTGCTGGCGAAAACCAATAAAGTTATTCTAATTTGGGTGCCTGGACATAGAGGAATCACAGGAAATGAAGGGGCAGACGGTTGCGCTAACTTGGGAGCCAACCGTCTTCTTACCGGTCCTGAACCAACGTGTGGGGTCTCATATAACTTAGCACGTAGATCAGTTACCAAGTGGATGGCTAACAAACACCTACAACATTGGAGAAACACTGAGGGGAATGTACAGGCAAAGCGGATGCTCAAGGGACCATCAAGGAACATTGCAGCAGATGCCCTTAGAATGAGTAGAAACGGAGATCAGAAAGGTGACTGGTTTTATTACAGGTCATTGGATATTCCGAAGTCACCTGAACAGAATAGGTATTCCAGTTCAGGAAACCACTGTGCAGGAAATGTGGCGAGGCTGATGAAACAGCCAAGCACGTCATATTTGAATGTCCGGCATTACAGAGCAAACGCTCAAGATCCCTAGGTGTTTCTTATGCATACGGAAGAGGGGTTGGAACAGGAAAGCATTGTTCAGAAGATCTCATGGTTTTGTAAAGGCCTGGGATTTGATACAGCTTAAACCTGGGAGAGGGTGCACAATAAGCCGGATGGCTGAGAGGCAACTACCAGGCCTAGGAACCTGGCCCTCTGTTAAAAAAAAAAAAAAAAATCTGGAGACAGACAGCGACGTGGTGGTTATCTACAAAAACCAACAATAAACAAGACCTCGCGGCGGCGTTATAAGATAAGTGTTTCCACAATCTCGAAAATTCTTCATACCCTGTGGATTTTCCTGCAGCTGCGATATCCGATCAGACTACCTTTATATCAAAACATTATTTTACTAGCAATAATCCATGGCTGCGCACGAAACTTTCATGTCGAAGGAGGTAAACTTTTTTAAAAACATTTATTCTTTAATATGGAGTCCTAAGTTTTTGAAGCAGAAGTACACATGTAATTCGAATTATTTTAGTTGTAAAATTGTTCTTAGAGTCAAGTTTGTTTTACCGTATTCTTCCAATCTACTATACTTCTGGTAATATAATTTATTTTTATTTCTTCTCTTATTATGAAAATATATCAGTAAACTTTAAAAAACTATTGCAATCAATAAGCATCCTTATACATTGCTTTTATTTTCCTTTACTTATAATGGGACGAATGGAAAATCCTTTTTAAAATAGATGCACGCAACATTTCAAAGTAATTTTTTAATATAAGGTTGCTTGATAAAGGTTTAGTTGTATATTGGAATGTAATCTGGAAAGAATGGCTCACTGATGACTTGTGTCCATCCCGCTGTGTTTTCTTTCAACAGTAAAAATGTAAATTACAATTTCAAAGGAGTCCATCGCTCATCTACTATATCTCTAATCTACAGGCACGTGCCTACTTTTTCTTCTACATCGGTTATCTACTTTGGGGTTACATTTTTAAAAAGCAAAATAGTATACACATGAAGATATATTTAAAATAATGTTTAATTCACTAAAGGTCTTTGCTTCACCTGGTATCCGTATAAGGTCAAGTCAATCAGTACAGTTATGCTTTTAAAATGTATTGAAATTATATTAAACAAGTAATCAACATCAATACAGTACCAAGCAGAATCCAGTTATAAGTAGTTTCACACGAATACTTACTGTAATTTACTATCTTAAGGTGAAAGGAAAGTACGTTTATTGGCATTTCACCTCGTAAAAGTAAAATGCAGAAGGCTATAAGAGTTACAAGGGAGCGGTGTAAAACACAGGGGTTGTGATAGGACTGCCCTTGGTGAAGTGCCAACCGTTCTTGTACAGGACATTTGTTTTCTTTTCCCCCTCTCCCTTCATCTAGCAGAATCTTTCCTACTACTCCATGCAATCTGAGCAAAAAGGTTGCAAACCCAACAAAAACTCTTCTTAGAAATTTATTCAACCTGGGCAAAAAGGCTGAACAAGTTAATTAAATTTTACATTCAAGTGGAATTTCATCTCGTGTGAACTCTTTGATTACCTTAAGTAAAATTTACTCGACACAAAAAACGAATTCATTTCTTAATAAAATGTGCTGTTTATAATGTTGTTAACGAATTTTCACCTTCAATATTATTATTAATACAATATTGCACGTACAAAAAATGAAAAATCGTTAGAATAGTAAATTATTTCTCTTATATAATTTATATATCATGTGCTATATTAATTGGTTGGTGTATGTTTTAGTCTTTATAGACGTTGTAAATTCGATTAGAACGTTGGAATCATTTCCTATTGTAAGTCATCTTTT